>NC_091358.1:22369739-22467239 GCF_038502225.1 Cherax quadricarinatus | reverse complement strand
GAAAGAGTTACAGGGCCCTTGGCATAAGGCTGTAAACAGGAATCCACTTGACGTAAATGCTCACCGTGCCCCTGACACAGTACTGTAAACAGTCCATCACTTGTACTAACTCCGTCACTCCTTCGGGAGTGACGGAGTTAGTTAGCTGGATCACAACTTGCAGAAGACCCGGGGCAGGACCCCTCCTGACACACCTACATAAATATATCTCTGTATCAGGACTGAACAAGTCACTCGTAGTATCAGATGACATCTCTTTTTACCCCTGAGTCAACAAATGATGTCAACTATCACGTACTTCACCTGTTATGTGCAACCTGAGAGACTCAGAAGAAAATAAAGAGACTTTTGCAACTAATGTGAAAATCTTCATGAATATATGAAGCAGTCCTTTTGTTTATTGGTAATTTTACTGGACCATCCAACACAGGGCCCAGAGATAATGATGGGGGCCCTAGTGGCCCCAGTCCGTTATTCTATATAAGATGTTTCTCCGTGGAACACAGGGACTGCAACACGACCATGATCGTGAAACACACACTAGTCCTCTCAGCTCCTCTCCTCTATGTCCGGGTTATTTGTGTATTGTTCCAGTCACGGTATTGTGCCTTTTTTTTTCGTTATAAATATAAAGCTTGGCCATACAGAATGCAAAAATGACTTAGGAGTTATGGTAAACTTGAACCTGAAACCAAGACAGCGTGCCTATGTGCACGTAATAGGGCAAAAAGATTACTGGGATTTATGTCAAGAAATATAAACATCAGATGTCCAGAGGTTATATTATAACCTCGCACATCATTAGTAGGTCCTCACTTAGATTATGCATCTCAGTTCTGGTCTCCATTTTACAAAAGGGATATAAATTCGTAGGAAGACCTGATTAGCAGTTACAGGTCAGTGATAGACGTAATTTGGAAGAAAAGTGGAAGCCCTGTATATGCTACTTTGCTGAGGAGAGGAGTTGAAAATGAATGGTTGTTCAGGACAATTGGTGTCAATTGCTGCCTGGACAAACACTGTAAGGACATTGCAGTACCATTTATAGACAACTGGGACCTCTTCTACGGCAGAAATGACGTGTATGCCAGGGATGGGGGTTCACTTGTCTAGGTCTGGGGTGGAGGCACTGGCTAGTGCAGTGGAGGGAGCTGTTAGGGATTTAAACAGGAAATTGTTAGCGGTATGGGTTTTACTGGGAAAGCAATAAAATATGATACATTAGAATTGGGCAGGATGAATTCTCAGTGTAACGTTA
The DNA here is from genome assembly GCF_038502225.1 of Cherax quadricarinatus. Lineage (NCBI taxonomy): Eukaryota > Metazoa > Arthropoda > Malacostraca > Decapoda > Parastacidae > Cherax > Cherax quadricarinatus. The sequence goes on along the minus strand of NC_091358.1, from coordinate 22,465,981 downwards.
TTGTGAGTTTTAGGGAAACTAGTTATAGGCAGAATTATTGGTGAATGTTGTAAAGCCAGAGGCTGTCTTCAAGAAGGCGCTGGACAGACACCTAAAGTTAGTACCTGACCAGCCGGGCTGTGGTTCATACGTTGGTTTATGCGTGGCCAGCAGTAACAGTTTGGTTAATCAGACCCTGATTCACCACGAGGCCTGGTCATGGACTGGGCCGCGGGGGCGTTGACCCCCGAAACACCCTCCAGGTATATTCAAGTCTGAAAACTAGTTGGCCGAGCCAGTTATATATACAACCTGTAACTTACAAGACTGAGCATCCAATGCTCACCTTAATAGTTTATTATTAGTACCTTTAAAGTTATGAAGGTACAGCCGAGGCTTGTGGTAACTATCAGGTATAAAGGATTTACTGCATAAGTTGTATTTAAACTTACTAACAACCCAAACTAATGCATAACATTCCTCTCCCACGGTGGAATATCTCTCTTCCCTCGACAGAAGTTTCTTACTAGCGAGAGATACTGGGAAGAGTCTCATCATTATACTGTAGATTACAGCTCCTGGTCCAGAATGAGAGGCATCTGTTTGGAGACAAGAAATTTTATTAATATCTGGTAACTTGAGAACTGGAGGGTTAGAAAATATCCATTAGTTTTGCTCTAAGGCTTCTAAAGCTTCCTCGGAACAAACAAGTGGTTCCTTCTGTAAGAATGGTGGACCACTTAAATTAGGGACAACTTCCTGGTAATTTCTTAATAGTTATTGTCTGACATAATAAACCTATTATTGCGCCTTAAAATATTGAAGAAAACATATCTGGGGTCTAAGTTAAGGTCGTGAGGTCTGAGAGTGTGTGAAACATGCGACAGTGTCGCAAGATGGTCACCCCAGACATGGGTCATGATGTATGTACTATCAAAATACACTGAAACATTCTTTAAGTCAGAAAGGACAAGTGTCATGAGTTTGATGTACGTGGCAGAGGAGGTGATCCAGCCGAAAGACATTGTATGATATTGCATTAGTCCTCTGTGTAGGGTAGCAGTGTATTACCTGGAGTTTACCTGGAGAGAGTTCCGGGGGTCAACGCCCCCGCGGCCCGGTCTGTGACCAGGCCTCCTGGTGGATCAGAGCCTGATCAACCAGGCTGTTGCTGCTGGCTGCACGCAAACCAACGTACGAGCCACAGCCCGGTTAGAGTCTGGGTATGAGGGCACTTGATGGTACGCTTGTGAGATGTCTAATTCAGAGAAGAATTTACAGTCATGGGATTTAAACTGGCATGTGCTCAGCATCCCGTTTAATGATAGCATTTAAATAACGAAAATGTTGAGCCATTTTGTAAGAATTGTCTGGTTTCTAAACCATGACAACTGGTGAGTAAAGAGCTGATTTAGAAGGTTCTACAATATTTAACTTTAAGAGTTTGTTAACCTCATTATCAAATGTTTTACGTAAGTTAAGGAAAAGAGGATAGACTTTCCGTCTTACTGGTTCATCAGCTGACAATTCAATCTTGTGTACAACGGTAGTGGTTAGTCCTGGGATCTGTGAATACGTCTGAAAAAGTACTTACTAAGGCACTTACTTGAGACTTTTGTTTACTAGATAGTTCACTGTTGATGTTGATGTTTGAATTGTTAGTCGGAGACTCAACAGTTAAAATATCAAGTAGTTTTTTTGATTCTGTGTGAGCTCGTCATCTATAATACAAACTTTACAGTCACAAGAATCACCACTTGTAACTAAGCTGTAAGACACAGTTTAAATAAAGATTAACTCCTCTACGGTGGTACAGTTTCAAAATATCGACATGATACATTCTTGTCTTACCCTTGACATCCAAGAGATAATCTTCCTTATTACAGACCACTACTACTTTATAAGGTCCTCGTAAAGTAATTAACAATTTGTTGGATTTATCTCGTAAAAGAGCTAAAACATCGCCAATATTAAATTTTTTCTTAGAGTTCTTTTGGTCAAAGTATGTCTTAAATTACCATGAACATGTCCAGGTTTTTGACCACCAAATCAGCTGTTCTTTTAATCATTCCCTCAGATCTAAAAGAAACTGATAAGTGCTTCGAACTTCAGGTTTAATATCTTTGGACCACAGTTCATTCAAGATAAATACAGGTCCACGAGTTTGTCTCCCATAAAGTAATTCGCAAGGGAAATATCCAAGGGAATCACATGGAATCTCACGCATTACAAAGATCACATGACAGATATCTATGCCAGTCAGTTGGTTTAAGAAACCAATGTTTCTTTAATATTGACTATAGGATGACATGTTGTTGTTAGGTAAGACACATATGCAACAGTTAGGTATCTTTATTTCGAAACGTTTCGCCTACACAGTAGGCTTCTTCAGTCGAGTACAGAAAAGTTGATAGAAGCAGAAGAGACTTGAAGTCTCTTCTGCTTCTATCAATTGACTTTTCTGTACTCGACTGAAGAAGCCTACTGTGTAGGCGAAACGTTTCGAAATAAAGATACCTAACTGTTGCATATGTGTCTTACCTAACAACCTGTCGGTATTTTATACCACTTTAATGACATGTTGTTGTTCAATCTTCCTGTTACAATGTGGATGGCAAACTGTTGTGAATAGACGTTGAACATCTCAAGTTGACAAAACTGATCCATTTATTCTGAAGTAAATTGCGTCCCTTGATCAGACAGAATTTCTCTGGGTATACCTACCCGTGAAAAATAGACAGTCATGGTTCGGCAACTTCTGTTGTGTAATGGATCTCAAGGGCACCGCCTCTGGGAAGCTGGACGCATAGTCAATCATAGTTAAGATATATTTATGACCTCCTGATGAGCGGAGACTGATAGGACTAACTATATACACTGTAATTCTAGTGGGTGCCTTGTGGCCTGGTCTCTAATGTTCTTGCTTCACGCGGGGAGTGTCTGGGTTCGATTCCCAGATAGGGTAGAAACATTGCGCTTGTTTCTTTACACCGGTTGTTTATGTTCACCCATCAGTCCACTAACATCCTGGGTGTTAGTGGACTGATGCGGGTCGCATCCTGGGACAAAACTGACCTAATTTGCGAGAAATGCTCAGCATAACAAAGGACTTTCAATATAGTACTATGTCATTGATGTCAGCTATTGTCTGTATACCTTGTACATGTACTGGTAGAAATAAAGATATTATTATTATTATTATTATTATTATTATTATTATTATTATTATTATTATTATTATTATTATTTGTATTAGCAAATGGGATTGAAAAAACTGGTATTTTTTCAGCACGAAGTCTTAGTTCTCCAATTATGTGAGGTAAGTTGATATATACGACAAGATCTACAATACTTATAGACGTCAGAAGACATCCCGGATCAGAGGTACAAGTCCTTCATCCTCTCACAGGTCTTCCCAGGTGGAAAACTGTCGAGAGACTCCCAGGTCATGAGAAATCTTCAAAACAGTCTCACGGTAATTAATAGGAGTTACTAACAGACTTCTATTCACGTTATTTTGATTTTCTGTTAACACTATATTCTTGAATAGAAGATTATCTTAATATACAAATGTGTAAGAAAATTTCTACATTTGAATCACGTTGCCTGTTAAAGGTAACTTCCGGGAAGAACAAGTTTTCTGGCGATTCTTTAAATCTATGTGAGAAAGCTCAATAGGTTTTCCTTTGAGAAAAACCAACGGACGGACAGGTTTTACTTTATTCTGTGCTATAGTGGACGTTAACCGAGTCTTGTTGTTGGACGTTAACCGAGTCATGTTGTTGGACGTTAACCGAGTCATGTTGTTGACCAGATTCACTCGTTCTTCTTCGTGGATTTCTGAGTCATCTTGTGTCGTGGAATGAATTGCGAAGGATTTTCCCTCGGTTTCGTGACTATCAGAACTCTGACTGTACTACAGACTGTACTACAGAATCAGAGATCAACTTTCCCCCTACCTCTATGGGTTCATGAAAGGTAAAAGTGTGCAGAACTGTATTTCCACCTTTCTCACTGCACACACCTCTACTAGTTTTACCACTTTTCTTGATCTAAAATCTGCATTTGATATTGCGAACAGAACCGTTATACTACATGAATTAGCCAAAATGAATATTGGTGGTAGCTTACTCTGCTGGATAATAGGATACCTGTCAAATAGAGTATCCTCTGTCCTTTACCAAGGCTTCAGAAGTGATTCTAAAGAAATGTCTTTAGGTACACCGCAGGGAGGAGTTCTTAGTCCCATGCTATTTAATATTCTGATTAATGCTCTCCTAAATGCTCTACCTGCCTCACCTAAACATATAGCTATAAGCTATGCTGATGATATCATGATCCATACAACAGGGCATAAGAAGATGAATACCATTCTTAATGAAGTTCAAGCAATTTGTAATCGACTAGGCCTCATAATATCTTCCTCTAAAACTAAGATATTAACAAGCAAACGACATCCCCCACCCATCTATTTGCAGGGTGAAATCATTAGCTACGTTAAAACTTACAGATATCTTGGTGTAGATGTACCCTTTAACAAATCCACTATACCACAACTAAACAAGAAATGTAAAGCTAGGCTAAATGCTCTCAAAGCTGTTGCTGGCTACAATCCCAACTATGGTGCAAATGTGAGAATCGTGAGAATGATGTACATAGCCTATGTTAGGTCCTTAATTGATTATGCTGCTCCCATGTTGATATTAGCTAGAGAAAGTTCTCTCCGACCCTTGGAGTTAATGCAAAATGAAGCTCTCAGGATTATTCTTGGCTGTCCCAGATCTACAAAAGTTCTTAACATGAGGAAGGAGCTTGGTATTTCTAGTATCAGTGATAGGATTGTTGAAATTAACACTGTACTCGGTATTAGAATGTTGAGAAACGAACCAGACACTGTCACAGTGAATCTTACCAAGTGTCTAGAGGTAAATACACACAGATCTAAATGGATTGTGAAAACGTGCAATTGCATTAAGTTTTATAACCTACATGAACTGTATCACTGTAGGCAACAAGAGCATTTCACCCCTCCATGGAAGATGTGTTCATTTAATATCACATACCTACAAGTCCCTCCCAAGAAGCTCATTGCTAGTAATCCCTTCCTTAAATCTCTTGTTAGAGCAACTGCTCAAGAAGAAATTTCTCACCTAGCTGGTAGTAACAAGTTATCACAAGTTATATACACTGATGGATCTAAACAGGAGTCTTCTGGCAGGGCTGCATCTGCTCTTGTTGCCACCTCCCTAGTTAAGAACGATAATAAATTTGTTGAGTTAGGCATAAGAATTAACAACTGGGCGTCTACACTGCAAACTGAATTGTTTGCAATCCTAATGGCGCTAAAGCTAACCTATGACACTGAACTTGACTCTATCATCATTACTGATTCTATGTCATCACTGAAGGCTCTTGACTCATATAATGACTCCAACAACATGCTCATTGGGGAAGCCAGGTATAGATACTCAAAAATTAGGGACAAAGGAATTAATGTACAATTGCTATGGATCCCATCACACATTGGATTACTCCTTCATGATAAAGTTGATATGTTAGCCAAGAAGAGTATCGAGAAGGAGAATGTAGAATATAACTTTGGTATAACTGTGTCTAGCATTAGGAATAATATTAGGAGAGAAGTAAATAATGAAAATGATTGTTATAGGAATGCAGTTAGAAGCCTGAGTAGATCTATAACCCACTATGATAACATGAACGTAGATAAGTATGTGTATGGAGCAACTTGCAATGTGAACAGACTGACTGATGTTGTAGTGGCCAGGCTTAGGCTTGGTTACAAGTACTGACTGATGTTGTAGTGGCCAGGCTTAGGCTTGGTTACAAGTACTGACTGATGTTGTAGTGGCCAGGCTTAGGCTTGGTTACAAGTACTGACTGATGTTGTAGTGGCCAGGCTTAGGTTTGGTTACAAGTACTGACTGATGTTGTAGTGGCCAGGCTTAGGCTTGGTTACAAGTACTTCTGGCAGTTTGGGAGACACACAGATGATGATCAAACTAAATGTAAATTATGTGATCAGGCATATGGTCACTCTCTTGAACACTATGTGCTTAATTGTCCACTTATTGAGGAATACAGAGACAGACAGTATAATAACCTATGTGACATGTCAAGATATCTTATTAATGAAAATAAGATACCAGATATACTAAGCAAATTTCCTAAATTTGCTTGTAACAGATAAGTGAACTATAGATATGTAGATATAAATCCATATGTATTCCTGTTAACCCTTTGGGGCCTAGTTCCTAGGCCTTTTGTGTATCCATATGCTCTCGCGCTACCGTCCACAGGATGGATATGGGGTGCACAATAAACTAGCCACTTCGGTGGCAAAATCTAAAATCTAATCAGAACTCTGATTCCAGTTGTCAGTCTGATTCACTTCTGGTGCTGTAGTGGAAGAAACCAAAGTATTATGAAGGTTAGATACCAAACTTCTCTCATAATTCTTGAAACTTCGGTACAGTCTCTATCAGATGGGAAAGTAGCACCTTCAATATCCCCCACCAAAACATGAAGTTATCGGGTAACTACTGTCACCATCCAACCTGAAAACCATTTGCGCCTTACAAAACATCTGACAGTTGCAGAAGAATCAGTTCTTCCTAATTAATCAGTTAACTTAATAGTTTTGTTCAGTGAAAGATCTAAATTATGGAAAAGCTTATTAACAGTACTTTCAATAACAAAGGCTCGTTAATATTACCTTCGGTAAAATATTTTCCTATATTCTCGCCTTTCCTTTGGAACATTCTTGACATTTTATCTTGAAGGTCGTGGAATTCTTAGGGACCAAGGTTTTGGGTCCCTCAGTTCGCTTAGGCACAACAAATTTATATCTGCTACTCTCGTTGGGGTAGTTATTATGCTCACATTACATACATATCTGCGGCTTGTTCCATTTCCGAAGTTGTGTGGACATTTCGTTCGTTTATACTCTTCGTAAATCAGAGGTTAGAGAAGAACGGAATTGATCTCTTACCATCAGGTCTCATATTGAGTCGAAGTCGTGGTTGACTTCAGCACTGTCAATCCAAGAATCAGACGATCTGAAAAGAGTTGTTAAGTACTGCGTATAATTTTGATTTGTATTTATCCTAGCATGACCAAACTCTGACCTGTAATGACGAGTAGTTTTCTTGAAAGCGTAAAGTATGGATTTCTTCAGCAGATTATAATTAGTTATTGCATCTGAAGTTAAGTTAGAATAAATATTTAAGCCCGATCCAGACAAAAGTAAGCCAAGCCTAGTGCCCAAGAATCTGATGGCCAGTCACAGAGTGGCAGTGTTCTCAAATCTGATAATATCTGAAAAGATGTCATCCTGTTCTGTGAAAGATGGAATTAGAGGCATCCTAATATTTGCCTCTACTTTCTGCTTAAAAAGTTCTACCTTCTTTGCTTCCAGCTCCAATCTTAACTATTCTAATTCTCTCCTTTTACCTTGTTCTTCAGTTTCCTTCATTCTGAATACTACCTCTGTCTTCCCTAGCTGTCCTCTCCTGTTTTTTCCTTTTAGTTATAGCAATCATAGAAGTAATATAGTCATTAACGTCCTGGCCAGTGTTACACCCTTTTGTTCATTTTGTTCATTTTGTTCATTTTCTTCTTATTATCACAATGGTATACTATTACATGTTACTTTTGCTATTTCACTTAATATTATATTCAGGAGTAATTCCATTAGTAGCTAAAATGGATTTACTCGACTTTATAATATTATCTGGTCGTATTACTTAGCTTTGTATTTAGGTAGGTCATTTAATTAGTGTCAACTGCTGGTGACCTGGCCAAGCACAAGTAGGTGTCTTGAGCTGCTCGACCCCTGCTGGTGACCTGGCCAAGCACCAGTAGGTGTTTTGAGCTGCTCGACCCCTGCTGGTGACCTGGCCAAGCACCAGTAGGTGTTTTGAGCTGCTCGACCCCTGCTGGTGACCTGGCCAAGCACCAGTAGGTGTTTTGAGCTGCTCGACCCCTGCTCTGACCGAGACAAAGTGGGCTGGTAAAGCCTCACATAGTTCAGTTCATATCTTCCTCACCTCTGGTGAGGGAAGCTCCCTGATTCCTGGATTTAAACTTCTGGTCCCACATGAGGTTCCCTAGTGACCCTCCAGTACCTCGGACGGTATCTGACAGAAACGTCTCGGACGAAGTGTATGTTGCTGTTTTGGAGACGCTGGTGATTGTCCCTAGCTCTGCCAGGAGTGAATTTAAGCAGTATTGGTTCAAAGAGGACGGTGAAAAAGTCATGGGAGACAGACTCGCCTCAAAATTCCTTTAAGTGTAAAATATTCCTAATCTCACTTAGTATATTATGAAAGTTGAATAAAAGTGAATTATTATTGAAGTGTTACGTCTTCTGTCTCATTTGGATTGAGTTAAGTCAAGTGTTATTATGTGAAGAGAAGGTGTTATGATACTAGAGCCGTTCAGTACTATAATCAAGATAATACTGTGTATTATCTTTTAAGTGAACTTAAGTGTAAATTCCATGAGTACTGTTTTATGGTGCGACCTTTTTAAAGTTAATATAAAACCCTTCTATGGTTTATTAAGAAACTTAATAAAAAACCGGAAAGAAACATTGTGATTGTTTACTATTGAAACCTTAAATGATTTCATCTAGAACAGGATATTCAATCCTGTTTATTTGTTGCAAGAAAGGGTTAAACAGACTTAAGTAGCGGCCCTGTACGCAACAGCCAGTAAGTTCCATCTATTTTCCAGCTCTCAACCAGAAATCTAAAGAATCCATGTTGAGAATAGAAATATAATACACACAGAACTTGTCTATATTAAAATAAACTAACAAACAAACAAGTTTCAGAAGAGGGACACAGTGTTGGAATTCTCCTTCTTGGAAGAACACAGTTTTATACTCAGCAACCTTCACAAAGTTTACATTCACCAGGTTCACACAGGACGGGTTATTATCAGGGTTCCCCAGGTTCAACACCTGGCAAACACCAGGTTCACACAGGACGAGTTATTATCAGGGTTCCCCAGGTTCAACACCTGGCAAACACCAGGTTCACACAGGACGGGTTATTATCAGGGTTCCCCAGGTTCAACACCTGGCAAACACCTCAACTGAACCCTGCGACTAATAACAAAGTCTAACAAGACTATAAGTAATATATATAATAATAATATCCTTATTTACTACCAGTGCATGTACAAGGTATACCAGTGCATGTACAAGGTATACCAGTACATGTACAAGGTATACCTGTGCATGTACAAGGTATACCAGTGCATGTACAAGGTATACCAGTACACGTACAAGGTATACAGACCATAGCTGACATCAGTGACATACTACAATATAGACAGTCCCTTGTTATGCTGAGTATTTCCCGTAAAATAGGTCAGTTTTGTCCCAGGATGTGACCCACACCAGTCCACTAACACCCAGGATGTGACCCACACCAGTCCACTAACACCCAGGATGTGACCCACACCAGTCCACTAACACCCAGGATGTGACCCACACCAGTCCACTAACACCCAGGATGTGACCCACACCAGTCCACTAACACCCAGGATGTGACCCACATCAGTCGACTAACACCCAGGATGTGACCCACATCAGTCGACTAACACCCAGGATGTGACCCACACCAGTCCACTAACACCCAGGATGTGACCCACACCAGTCCACTAACACCCAGGATGTGACCCACACCAGTCCACTAACACCCAGGATGTGACCCACACCAGTCCACTAACACCCAGGATGTGACACATACCAGTCCACTAACACCCAGGATGTGACCCACACCAGTCCACTAACACCCAGGATGTGACCCACACCAGTCCACTAACACCCAGGATGTGACCCACACCAGTCCACTAACACCCAGGATGTGACACATACCAGTCCACTAACACCCAGGATGTGACCCACACCAGTCCGCTAACACCCAGGATGCGACCCACACCAGTCCGCTAACACCCAGGATGCGACCCACACCAGTCCACTAACACCCAGGATGACACCCACACCAGTCCACTAACACCCAGGATGTGACCCACACCAGTTCACTAACACCCAGGATGCCACCCACACCAGTCGACTAACACCCAGGATGTGACCCACACCAGTCGACTAACATCCATGATGACACCCACACCAGTCGACTAACACCCAGGATGTGACCCACAACAGTCGACTAACACCCAGGATGTGACCCACACCAGTCGACTAACACCCAGGATGTGACCCACACCAGTCGACTAACACCCAGGATGTGACCCACACCAGTCGACTAACACCCAGGATGTGACCCACACCAGTCGACTAACACCCAGGATGTGACCCACACCAGTCGACTAACACCCAGGATGTGACCCACACCAGTCGACTAACACCCAGGATGTGACCCACACCAGTCGACTAACACCCAGGATGTGACCCACACCAGTCGACTAACACCCAGGATGTGACCCACACCAGTCGACTAACACCCAGGATGTGACCCACACCAGTCGACTAACACCCAGGATGTGACCCACACCAGCCGACTAACACCCAGGATGTGACCCACACCAGCCGACTAACACCCAGGATGTGACCCACACCAGCCGACTAACACCCAGGATGTGACCCACACCAGTCGACTAACACCCAGGATGTGACCCACACCAGTCGACTAACACCCAGGATGTGACCCACACCAGTCGACTAACACCCAGGATGTGACCCACACCAGTCGACTAACACCCAGGATGTGACCCACACCAGTCGACTAACACCCAGGATGTGACCCACACCAGTCGACTAACACCCAGGATGTGACCCACACCAGTCGACTAACACCCAGGATGTGACCCCACACCAGTCCACTAACACCCAGGATGTGACCCACACCAGTCCACTAGCACCCAGGATGTGACCCCACACCAGTCGACTAGCACCCAGGATGCGACCCACACCGGTCGACTAACACCCAGGATGTGACCCACACTAGTCGACTAACAACCAGGATGTGACTCACACCAGTCGACTAACACCCAGGATGTGACCCACACCAGTCGACTAACACCCAGGATGCGACCCACACCAGTCGACTAACACCCAGGATGTGATCCACACCAGTCGACTAACACCCAGGATGTGACCCACACCAGTCGACTAACACCCAGGATGTGACCCACACCAGTCGACTAACACCCAGGATGTGACCCACACCAGTCGACTAACACCCAGGATGTGACCCACACCAGTCGACTAACACCCTGGATGTGACCCACACCAGTCGACTAACACCCAGGATGTGACCCACACCAGTCGACTAACACCCAAGATGTGACCCACACCAGTCGACTAACACCCAGGATGTGACCCACACCAGTCCACTAACACCCAGGATGTGACCCACACCAGTCCACGAACACCCAGGATGTGACCCACACCAGTCCACGAACACCCAGGATGTGACCCACACTAGTCGACTAACACCCAGGATGTGACCCACACCAGTCGACTAACACCCAGGATGTGACCCACACCAGTCCACTAACACCCAGGATGTGACCCACACCAGTCCACTAACACCCAGGATGTGACCCACACCAGTCGACTAACACCCAGGATGTGACCCACACCAGTCGACTAACACCCAGGATGTGACCCACACCAGTCCACTAACACCCAGGATGTGACCCACACCAGTCCACTAACACCCAGGATGCGACCCACACCAGTCCACTAACACCCAGGATGTGACCCACACCAGTCCACTAACACCCAGGTACCAATTTTAAACTGATGGGTCAACAGGGACAACAGGTGTCTTTTGGAAACACGTCCCTAATGTTTTCCAGCCGTACCTGAGGACATTCGAACCCCGGGCCTCAGTGTGTGAGGTAAGAGAACCGGGGACCCAGCTAGCGCTCTTACCTCACTTGCATGTAATGTGACGATACTCAACTCACCCTTTACCGTCTTAAATGTTATACTTACGACCAGCTGAACCTTCAGGAAGACGTTGCAACAAGAGTCGTAATCCTGGCAAGGTCGCCGTTGTCATGGTAACATCTTCCACCTTATCAGAAGTGTGGAAAAATAAATGATGAATATCTTCGAGGAGGAATAATGAAAAAATAACAATTGAATTAACGAGATCTTAAGACAGAGAATCTTCTAAGTTCACGAGATCTTAAGACAGAGAATCTTCTAAGTTCACGAGATCTTAAGACAGAGAATCTTCTAAGTTCACGAGATCTTAAGACAGAGAATCTTCTAAGTTCACGAGATCTTAAGACAGAGAATCTTCTAAGTTCACGAGATCTTAAGACAGAGAATCTTCTAAGTTCACGAGATCTTAAGATGTATCGTAGATATGATATTATCTCGGGTATGAGGTTAGGCCGACGTTCAGAAGTTCTCGTCAACTCTAGTTGGTAGTATCTCCATATATCAGAGGAGAGATGAGGAATCGCTGTATCCCACTAAGTCCCGTCGGAGATAAATGGTATAAAATACCGACACGATGGAATAATAAACACAAATGCAGTATGTGATTCTTTATTAACAACATTTCGCCCACATAGTGGACTTTATCAAGTCACAAACAGATCTACCTGAGTGGAAGGTACGTGAGTATTTAGTGTGGAGTGTCAGGTGGAGAATGTTGGGTAGGTTGGATGTGAGACTGACCTGCACGGGACGGGTGGGTGTGTGTGTTATGTAGGATAATAATGAAGTTTGACTCACGAAATCGTAATGACACGATTGCAAACAAACCATACCACGGGCGGGGATAGAACCCGCGATCAGAGAGTCTCAAAACTCCAGACTGAACCTCTTGTTGGCAAGAGGTTAAGTTATGTTATAGAAGTCGATGTTCTGGTTAAAATTGTTAGATGTACAGGTAAGTAATGATTCCAGGATCCTGCGATACTGAGCGTCTTCTCTGCCGATAAGTCTTGCGTTTCTTTAGTTGATTAAATGGTCGTAAAAATATCTGTGGTGAACGTAGGCGTTCCTTGTCCGAACTGCCTGAGTACTGGTGTTCTGAAATGTGTTTGGAGGTCTCTGGATGTCTCGTCGACGTATACTTGGTTGCAATCATTGCCAGGGAATATGTATACCCCTGCAGAGGATTGAACCTTGTCTTGTCTACTACTGGTAATGTCCTTGATGGTGGTGGATGTGGAGGTAGATACTTGCAATGAGGTATTGGACAAGATGTTGGAAACGTGTTTGGCAAAGGAGCTGGTGGGGAAGACTATGTATCTCATCTCAGCAGTGTCTTCTCTGTGTCTGTGTTGAAGATGTTATGCCCTGTATTTGCAGTCTCTGATGAAGTGACCAGGATAATGAAGTTTGGAAAATACTTGTTCAGTTAGAGAGCATTCTTCCTCAAGCAACTCACTGCTGCAGATTCTGAGTGCGCGCAAGAAAAACCCTGTAATTAAACCATGTTTAGTTTTGGTGTCGTGGTGAGAGTAGAAGTGGAAAAGATCGTGTTGGTTGGTAGGTTTTCGACAGACTTTAAAACGAAGCTCTTGGTCAGTTTTGCAGAGAACATCATCGAGGAAAGGAAGAGTATTATTGACTTCTTCTAGTGTGAACTGGACTGAGGGGCTCGACCTGGTTGAACTTGTGTTGGAGAGCTTGAACGTTGAAGCTTCTGGGAGTTATGAGAATGTCAACATAACGGAGCCAGGTGACAGAAGAGGGAATAATAGAGAAAAATCGTTCGGCTTCTAGATGATCCATGTAAAGGTTCGACAGTACGGCACTACACAGCTGACAATAGGGAAAGTGCAGGTTCAAGACACTTACCGTGACCACAGGGAAAAAAGAAAGAGCTTATTGCCCATATGGCCCCTAACACAGCCTAACCTACGTACAAGATAGACTCCACCAGAATATTATCTGCCATAGAAGACGTCCCATTGCCTATACTCTCACTATACTCTCCAATAGCTGTTTATATCTTACCTTAACTACCTCCTCCTTTAGTTTATGCACCTTCACTTCTCTCTTACTTGCTACTTCTATTTTCCTTGTATCCCATCTACCTTTTACTCTCAGTGTAGCTGCAACTAAAAAGTGATCTGATATATCTGTGGCCCCTCTGTAAACATGTATATCCTGAAGTCTACTAAACAGTCTTTTATCTATCAATACGTAGTCGAAAAAACTACTGTCTTATAATATCAGCTATAAATAACTCCAGTGATTTGACGGTAGTGACTTATCTCCGGCTTTAAAACTAGGAATTACATCTGCCATCTTCCATATATCAGACACTACATCTTTTTGAAGAGATATATTCTGAAAGTTAATTAATGGTTCACAAAATCTGGTTTTCACTCCTTAAGAACACCTGAAAAAAGTTCGTCAGGGCCGGTGATTTTTCCCTAGTGACTGTGAATATTACATTAATTACTGGAATATCGTTAGTTCTTACGTTGTACAGAGTTTATAACCTCGGTAAAGCACGTTATTATTAACACTATTTGATGGTTCGTGGGTAATATGGCATGGCTTGCTCTGTTCTCTTCAGTGTAGACTTGCGGTTTTAGGGTAGATGCGTTGGAGGTAATCTGTTTCTGCTGGCTGCCGTTGTAAGTCGGGAGATTGAGCATAAGTGCCCGGGGTCGGCTGAACAAGGATTGTGACCTTGTTTTTTATGTTTCTTCGGTTTCTTCCGTCGCTGCAGTCGGGGAAGTGGCCCTGGCCACTTGCCATGTAGAGCCATCACCACTGAGCAGCAGCCTCGTCCAGCGGTGAGGGCTCTATTTGATGCTGGAGGTAGGAGAACCAGGTTTTTCCATGCTGCCCTGACACGGCGGAGCCTCTCCGGGCAGTACAGGTTTCAGGTATAATGTTTCTTGCTGTAGTTCTGACACCGAGATTCCGTAGCCGCCTCTCGTCTCTTTAGTTTATCCAAGCAGACTATGGCCGGTGAGACCCGCTGCAACGGGCTTTAAGGCGGCTGGTACCTGAAGCACCTAGAAGGTTCTGGGTGGTACATCCTAACTTGGTATGTTTCCCAGCAAAGAAGATCCAGTTGAGCTGGGAGAGGTCCTATACGCAGGATCAACACCTGCCACATAGGTACATTACCGTCATTCATGGCTTTTGTCACCCGCACTATTGATTTTAACTCTATGACAGCTAGTGGTGATTCTAGGTCGTTCACCTTCTGCAGTACCTCATATGACTCTTGCGTTTCGGGGACTGAGAATAAACATTCCTTTCAGATTTGGAAACAGTGATATCTTCAGGACGTATTTCCTCCTCATGTGAATAATAGCAGCATCCGGGGGGTCATGGTGTCCTTTGCTCAAAAACCTGAATTTGCTGACTGGGAATGGTTGTGCTTGGACGATCAGCAAGGAAACACTGGACATCCTGTTGGACTTCGGGGAACGTACGTCCTGCCATCCTTCGATATACAATGTTTCCGTAGTTGGGATGGCCAGTTCATGATCTATAAGTATCTCACTGGCCAGGGGCTGGGTTTACTTGTCTCGTTGTCCCATGAGCCCAAGGAGATATCTCGCAGCTTTGCCAGTCAACTACTACAACCAGTGAACCCCAGTCATCCATTACAACATGTGAACCACAGTCAACTACTACAACAAGTGAACCCCAGTCATCCATTACAACATGTGAACCACAGTCAACTACTACAACAAGTGAACCCCAGTCATCCATTACAACAAGTGAACCCCAGTCAACCACTACAACAAGTGAACCCCAATCAACCACTGCAACAAATGAACCCCCATTCAACCACTACAACAAGTGAACCCCAGTCAATGACTACAACAAGTGAACCCCAGTCAATGACTACAACAAGTGAACCCCAGTCAACCACTACAACAAGTGATCCCCAGTCAACCACTACAGCAAGTGAACCCCAGTCAACCACAACAACAAGTGAACCCCAATCAACTACAAGTGAACCCCAGTCATCCACTACAACAAGTGAACCACAGTCATCCACTACAACAAGTGAACCCCAGTCAACCACTACAACAAGTGACCCCCAGTCAATCACTACAACAAGTGAACCCCAGTCATCCACTACAACAAGTGAACCCCAGTCAACCACTACAACAAGTGACCCCCAGTCAATCACTACAACAAGTGAAGCCCAGTCATCCACTACAACAAGTGAACCCCAGTCAACCACTACAACAAGTGAACCCCAGTCAACCACTACAACAAGAGAACCCCCAGTCAACCACTACAAGTGAACCCCCAGTCAACCACTACAACAAGTGAACCCCAGTCATCCACTACAACAAGTGAACCCCAGTCAGCCATTACAACAAGTGAACCCCAATCAACAACTACGACAAGTGAACCCCCAGTCAACCACTACAACAAGTGAACCCCAGTCATCCACTACAAGTGAACCCCAATCAACAACTACGACGAGTGAACCCCCAGTCATCCGCTACAACAAGTGAACCCCCAGTCAACCACTACAACAAGTGAAGCCCAGTAATCCACTACAAAAAGTGAACCCCCAGTCAACCACTACAACAAGTGAACCCCAGTCATCCACTAAACAAGTGAACCCCCAGTCAACCACTACAAGTGAACCCTAGTCAACCACTACAACAAGTGAATCCCAGTCAATGACTACAACAAGTGAACCCCCAGTCATCCGCTACAAGTGAACCCCCAGTCATCCGCTACAACAAGTGAACCCCAGTCAAAGATTACAACAAGTGAACCCCAATCAACAACTACGACAAGTGAACCCCCAGTCATCCGCTACAACAAGTGAACCCCCAGTCAACCACTACAACAAGTGAACCCCAGTCATCCATGACAACAAGTGAACCCCAGTCAACAACTACAACAAGTGAACCCCCAGTCAACCACTACAAGTGAACCCCAGTCATCCATTACAAAAAGTGAACCCCCAGTCAACTACAACAAGTGAACCCCCAGTCATCCATTACAACAAGTGAACCCCAGTCATCCATTACAAGTGAACCCCAGTCAACAACTACAACAAGTGAACCCCCAGTGAACAACTACAACAAGTGAACCCCCAGTCATAGATTACAACAAGTGAACCCCCAGTCAACCACTACAACAAGTGAACCCGCAGTCAAGCACTACAAGTGAACCCCCAGTCAACCACTACAAGTGAACCCCCAGTCAACCACTACAAGTGAAACCCCAGTCAACAACTACGACAAGTGAACCCCCAGTCCACAACTACGACAAGTGAACCCCCAGTCATCCGCTACAACAAGTGAACCCCTAGTCAACCACTACTACAAGTGAACCCCAGTCATCAATTACAATAAGTGAACCCCCAGTCAACCACTACAACAAGTGAACCCCCAGTCAACCACTACAAATGAACCCCCAGTCAACCACTACAACAAGTGAACCCCCAGTCATCCATTACAATAAGTGAACCCCAGTCAACCACTACAACAAGTGAACCCCCAGTCAACCACTACAAGTGAACCCCAGTCATCCATTACAACAAGTGAACCCCCAGTCAACTACAACAAGTGAACCCCCAGTCATCCATTACAACAAGTGAACCCCAGTCATTCATTACAAGTGAACCCCAGTCAACAACTACAACAAGTGAACCCCCAGTCATCCATTACAACAAGTGAACCCCCAGTGAACAACTACAACAAGTGAACCCCCAGTCATAGATTACAACAAGTGAACCCCCAGTCAACCACTACAACAAGTGAACCCGCAGTCAAGCACTACAAGTGAACCCCCAGTCAACCACTACAAGTGAACCCCCAGTCAACCACTACAACAAGTGAAACCCCAGTCAACAACTACGACAAGTGAACCCCCAGTCCACAACTACGACAAGTGAACCCCCAGTCATCCGCTACAAGTGAACCCCCAGTCAACCACTACTACAAGTGAACCCCAGTCATCAATTACAATAAGTGAACCCCCAGTCAACCACTACAACAAGTGAACCCCCAGTCAACCACTACAAATGAACCCCCAGTCAACCACTACAACAAGTGAACCCCCAGTCATCCATTACAACAAGTGAACCCCAGTCAACCACTACAACAAGTGAACCCCCAGTCAACCACTACAACAAGTGAACCCCCAGTCATCCACTACAACAAGTGAACCCCCAGTCATCCATTACAACAAGTGAACCCCCAGTCATCCATTACAACAAGTGAACCCCCAGTCAACCACTACAACAAGTGAACCCCCAGTCAACCACTACAACAAGTGAACCCCAGTAAAAGACTATAACAAGTGAACCCCAGTCATCAATTACAACAAGTGAACCCCCAGTCATCCACTACAACAAGTGAACCCCCAGTCAACCACTACAACAAGTGAATCCCAGTCAACCACTACAACAAGTGAACCCCAGTCATCCATTACAATAAGTGAACCCCCAGTCATCCACTACAAGTGAACCCCAGTCAACCACTACAACAAGTGAACCCCAGTCAACCACTACAACAAGTGAACCCCAGTCATCCATTACAACAAGTGAACCCCAGTCAACCACTACAACAAGTGAACCCCAGTCATCCATTACAACAAGTGAACCCCAGTCAACCACTACAACAAGTGAACCCCAGTCATCCATTACAATAAGTGAACCCCCAGTCATCCACTACAAGTGAACCCCAGTCAACCACTACAACAAGTGAACCCCAGTCAACCACTACAACAAGTGAACCCCAGTCATCCATTACAACAAGTGAACCCCAGTCAACCACTACAGCAAGTGAACCCCAGTCAACCACTACAACAAGTGAACCCCAGTCATCCACTAAAACAAGTGAACCCCAGTCAACCACTACAACAAGTGAACCCCAGTCATCCATTACAACAAGTGAACCCCAGTCAACCACTACAGCAAGTGAACCCCAGTCAACCACTACAACAATTGAACCCCAGTCATCCACTACAACAAGTGAACCCAAGTCAACCACTACAACAATTGAATCCCAGTCAACCACTACTACAAGTGAACCCCAGTCATCCACTACAACAAGTGAACCCCAGTCAACCACTACAACAAGTGAACCCCAGTCATCCACTACAACAAGTGAACCCCAGTCAACCACTACAACAATTGAACCCCAGTCAACCACTACTACAAGTGAACCCCAGTCAACCACTACAACAAGTGAACCCCAGTCATCCACTACAACAAGTGAACCCCAGTCATCCACTACAAAAAGTGAACCCCAGTCAACCACTACAACAAGTGAACCCCAGTCAACCACTACAACAAGTGAACCCCCAGTCAATGACTACAACAAGTGAACCCCAGTCAATGACTACAACAAGTGAACCCCAGTCAATGACTACAACAAGTGAACCCCAGTCAACCACTACAACTAGTGAACCCCAGTCATCCACTACAACAAGTGAACCCCAGTCAACCACTACAACAAGTGAACCCCAGTCAACCACTTCAACAAGTGAACCCCCAGTCAACCACTACAAGTGAACCCCAGTCAACCACAACAAGTGAACCCCCAGTCAACCACTACAGCAAGTGAACCCCCAGTCAACCACTACAACAAGTGATCCCCCAGTCAACCACTACAACAAGTGAACCCCCAGTCATCCATTACAACAAGTGAACCCCAGTCATCCATTACAACAAGTGAACCCCAGTCAACCACTACAACAAGTGATCCCCCAGTCAACCACTACAACAAGTGAACCCCAGTCAACCACTCCAACAAGTGAACCCAAGTCAACCACTACAACAAGTGAACCCCCAGTCAACCACTACAGCAAGTGAACCCCCAGTCAACCACTACAACAAGTGATCCCCCAGTCAACCACTACAACAAGTGAACCCCCAGTCATCCATTACAACAAGTGAACCCCAGTCATCCATTACAACAAGTGAACCCCAGTCAACCACTACAACAAGTGATCCCCCAGTCAACCACTACAACAAGTGAACCCCAGTCAACCACTCCAACAAGTGAACCCCAGTCAACCACTACAACAAGTGAACCCCCAGTCAACCACTACAACAAGTGAACCCCAGTCAACCACTACAACAAGTGAACCCCAGTCAACCACTACAACAAGTGAACCCCCAGTCAACCACTACAACAAGTGAACCCCCAGTCAACCACTACAACAAGTGAACCCCAGTCATCCATTACAAGTGAACCCCAGTCAACCACTACAACAAGTGAACCCCCAGTCAACCACTACAACAAGTGAACCCCAGTCAACCACTACAACAAGTGAACCCCCAGTCGTCCATTACAACAAGTGAACCCCAGTCAACCACTACAACAAGTGAACCCCAGTCATCCATTACAAGTGAACCCCAGTCAACCACTACAAGTGAACCCCCAGTCAACCACTACAAGTGAACCCCCAGTCAACCACTACAACAAGTGAACCCCAGTCAACCATTACAACAAGTGAACCCCCAGTCATCCATTATAACAAGTGAACCCCAGTCAACCACTACAACAAGTGAACCCCAGTCATCCATTACAAGTGAACCCCAGTCAACCACTACAACAAGTGAACCCCCAGTCAACCACTACAACAAGTGAACCCCCAGTCAACCACTACAACAAGTGAACCCCAGTCAACCACTACAACAAGTGAACCCCAGTCAACCACTACAACAAGTGAACCCCCAGTCAACCACTACAACAAGTGAACCCCAGTCAACCACTACAACAAGTGAACCCCAGTCAACCACTACACAAGTGAACCCCAGTCAACCACTACAACAAGTGAACCCCCAGTCAACCACTACAACAAGTGAACCCCCAGTCAACCACTACAACAAGTGAACCCCAGTCAACCACTACAACAAGTGAACCCCAGTCAACCACTACAACAAGTGAACCCCCAGTCAACCACTACAACAAGTGAACCCCCAGTCAACCACTACAACAAGTGAACCCCCAGTCAACCACTACAACAAGTGAACCCCAGTCAACCACTACAACAAGTGAACCCCAGTCAACCACTACAAGTGAACCCCCAGTCAACCACTACAACAAGTGAACCCCCAGTCAACCACTACAACAAGTGAACCCCCAGTCAACCACTACAACAAGTGAACCCCAGTCAACCACTACAACAAGTGAACCCCCAGTCAACCACTACAACAAGTGAACCCCCAGTCAACCACTACAAGTGAACCCCAGTCAACCACTACAACAAATGAACCCCCAGTCAACCACTACAAGTGAACCCCCAGTCAACCACTACAACAAGTGAACCCCAGTCAACCACTACAACAAGTGAACCCCCAGTCAACCACTACAACAAGTGAACCCCAGTCAACCACTACAACAAGTGAACCCCAGTCAACCACTACAACAAGTGAACCCCAGTCAACCACTACAACAAGTGAACCCCCAGTCAACCACTACAACAAGTGAACCCCCAGTCAACCACTACAACAAGTGAACCCCAGTCAACCACTACAACAAGTGAACCCCAGTCAACCACTACAACAAGTGAACCCCAGTCAACCACTACAACAAGTGAACCCCAGTCAACCACTACAACAAGTGAACCCCCAGTCAACCACTACAACAAGTGAACCCCCAGTCAACCACTACAACAAGTGAACCCCCAGTCAACCACTACAACAAGTGAACCCCCAGTCAACCACTACAACAAGTGAACCCCAGTCAACCACTACAACAAGTGAACCCCAGTCAACCACTACAACAAGTGAACCCCCAGTCAACCACTACAACAAGTGAACCCCCAGTCAACCACTACAACAAGTGACTGTATATAGAGGTTAACCAAATCAGTGAACAGAACAGTGAACAAATACAACAGTGAACAGGCAAAGCATTGAACAAACACAATATTGAACTCAGCAGTGAACACACACAACACTGAACAAACACAGCTGTGAACAAACACATTATTAAACACAGCAATGGACAAACACAACACTGAACAAAAACAACATTGAACAAACACAACAGTGAACAAACACAGCAGTGAACATACACAAAACTTAACTAACACAACACTGAACAAAAACAACATTGAACAAACACAGCAGTGAACAAACACAGGAGTGAACACACACAACAGCGAACAAGCACAACAGTGAACAAACACAGCAGTGAACATACACAAAACTTAACTAACACAACACTGAACAAAAACAACAGTGAACAAACACAACACTGAACAAACACAGCAGTGAACAAACAACCTTGAACAAACACAGTAGTGAAGAAACATAATGAACAAACACAGTAGTGAACAAACACAACAGTGAACAAACACAGCAGTGAACAAACACAGCAGTGAACAAACAACCTTGAACAAACACAGTAGTGAAGAAACATAATGAACAAACACAGTAGTGAACAAACACAACAGTGAACAAACACAGCAGTGAACAAACACAGCAGTGAACACACACAACAGTGAACAAACACAACAGTGTGAACAAACACAAGAGTGAACAAGCACAACAGTGAACAAACACAGCAGTGAACAAGCACAACAGTGAACAAACACAACAGTGAACAAGCACAACAGTGAACAAACACAACAGTGAACAAACACGAGTGAATAAGCACAACAGTGAACAAACACAGCAGTGAACAAGCACAACAGTGAACAAACACAACAGTGAACAAGCACAACAGTGAACAAGCACAACAGTGAACAAACACAACAGTGAACAAGCACAACAGTGAACAAACACAACAGTGAACAAGCACAACAGTGAACAAACACAACAGTGAACAAACACAACAGTGAACAAACACAACAGTGAACAAACACAACAGTGAACAAACACAACGTTGAACAAACACAGTAATGAACAAACACAGCCATTAACAAGCAACACAGTGAACAAACACAACACTGAACACATACAGCAGTGAACAAACACAACATTGAACAAGAATCACAGTGAACAAACAACATTGAACAAAAATCACAGTGAACAAACAACATTGAACAAAAATTAGTGAACAAACACAGCAGTGAACAAAAACAACAGTGAACAAAAACAGAGAGTATCATTAGTTCCATCTAGGTGCCCAACATTCCATCACAACAAAGGTCACAACAAAGGTCACAACAAAGGTCACTGCGAACGGGGAAACAAAAACTCGATCACTGGAAGCACCAACCTTGATATTTGTGAGGAAAATGAGGAAAATAGTTTAGTTACCCCTGAAACAATGTAAGATAATGGATATATATTAGTTACCCTTGAAAACGTGTGTAAAATGATGGAAATAGGTTAGTTACCCTTGAAAATGTGTGTAGAATTTTAGAAATAGGTTAGTTAACCTTAAAACTATTGTAAAATGATGGAAACCATTTGTAATATGATGGAAATAGGTTAGTTACACCTAGACTTATGCGTAAGATAATGGAAATGGGTTAGTTAACCTTGAAACTGTGTGTAAGATAATGTAAA
The DNA here is from genome assembly GCF_038502225.1 of Cherax quadricarinatus. Taxonomy (NCBI): domain Eukaryota; kingdom Metazoa; phylum Arthropoda; class Malacostraca; order Decapoda; family Parastacidae; genus Cherax; species Cherax quadricarinatus. The sequence goes on along the minus strand of NC_091358.1, from coordinate 22,442,564 downwards.
TAGGTTAGTTAACCCTAAATCTATGTGAAAAATAACTGTATGTAAGATAAAAGAAATAGGTGGCCCGGTGGCCTGGTGGCTAAAGCTCCCGCTTCACACACGGAGGGCCCGGGTTCGATTCCCGACGGGTGGAAACATTTCGACACGTTTCCTTACACCTGTTGTCCTGTTCACCTAGCAGCAAATAGGTACCTGGGTGTTAGTCGACTGGTGTGGGTGGCATCCTGGGGGACAAGATTAAGGACCACAATGGAAATAAGTTAGACAGTCCTCGATGACGCACTGACTTTCTTGGGTTATCCTGGGTGGCTAACCCTCCGGGGTTAAAAATCCCAACGAAATCTTATCTTACCCATGGAACTATGTAAAATTATAGAAATAGGCCAGTTACCCTTGACAATATGCGTAAGATAATGGCAATAGGTCAGTTACCCTTGAAACAGTGTGTAAGACTAGTGTATATTTTAGTGTAGTATTAGTACGTATATGTATTTCAATGTTTTGTACGTGCTTACATAATTTTGGTTGCAAGAGCAGAGTCATAGCTCCTGGCCCCGCGTTTTCACTGGTCGCTACTAAATCACTTTCCCTGCTCCATGAGCTTTATCATATCTATTCTTAAAGCTATGTATGGATCCTGCCTCCACTACATCATTTCATAGACTATTCCACTTTCTGACAACTCTATGACTGAAGAAATACTTCCTAATATCCCTGTGATTCATCTGTCTTCAACTTCCAACTGTGTCCCCTTGTTGCTGGAACATCCTGTCTTTGTCCACCTTGTCAATTCCTCTCGGTATTTTATATGTCGTTATCATATCCCCCCTATCTCTCCTGTCCTCCAGTGTCATCAGGATAATTTCCCTTAACCTGTCCTCATAGGACATACCTCTTACCTCCGGGACTAGTGTATATACAAGTGTGTTTATATTATTTTGTATAACAGTATGTATATTAGTTTATTTTTATTAACACATCGGCCGTCTCCCACCAAGGCAGGGTGGCCTGAAAAGGAAAAACTTTCACCATCATTCACTCCATCACTGTCTTGCCAGAGGGATGCTTTACACTACAGTTATAAAACTGCAACATTAACACCCCTCCTTCAGAGTGCAGACACTGTACTTCCCACCTCCAGGACTCAAGTCCGGCTGACAATTTCCTTGAATCCCAACATCATGTCATATCATATAAAACATTTCCCTTCACTCACTCCCATCCAAAATGCTCATATATGCTTGCTGGAAGTCCAAGCCCCTCGCACACAAAACAACTTTTCCCCCCCTCCTTCCAACCTTTTTAGGCCGACCTCTACCCAGCCTTCTTTACACTACTTTCAGTAATTCTCCAGCCCCTTTTAATCTCCAAGCTATGGCTTCTCTGCATTATACTCACACCACACATTGCCCTCAGACAAGACATCTCCACTGCCTCGAGCCTTCTCCTTGTTGCAACATTCACAACCCAGGTTTCACACCCATATAAGAGTGTTGGTATAACTATACTCTCATACAGTCCCCTCTTTGCTTCCATGGATAAAGTTCTTTGTCTCCACAGACTCCTCAGTGCACCACTCACCTTTTTCCCCTCATCAATTCTATGATTCACCTCATCTTTCATAGACCCATCCGCTGACACGTCCACTCCTAAATATCTGAATACATTCACCTCCTCCATACTCTCTCCCTCCAATCTGATATCCAATCTTCCGTTACCTATTTCTTTTTGTTATCCTCATCACCTTACTCTTTCCTATGTTCACTTTTATTTATTTATTTTTGTATATATCTACTCAAATTTGTCCACAAACCTCTGCAACTTCTCTTCAGAATCTCCCAAAAGCACAGTGTCATCAGCAAAGAGCAACTGTGACAACTCCCATTCTGTGTTATATTCTTTATCTTTTAACCTCACACCTCTTGCCAACACCTGAGCATTCACTTCTCTTACAACTCCATCTATAAATACACTGAACATCCACGGTGATATCACACTTCCTTGTCTAAGGCCTACTTTTACTGGGAATTAATCTTCCTCTCCTACATATCCTAACCTGAGCCTCACTATCCTCGTCAAAACTCTTAACTACTTTCAGTAACTTACCACCTATTTCATACACAAACAACATCTGTCAAATTGCTATCCTATCCACCCTATTATATACCTTTTCCTAATATATAAATGAAACGATAACCTCTTAAACACTTGGTCTACCCCCCCTCCCCCTACCCTTCATAAAGTCTTGTTCACCTGCTATCCTCTTCTCCGTCTTACTCTTAATTCTTGCCTTTATACAGAGGAACTATGCATTCCCTCTTTCATAAATTTATTAAATAGAAATATCAACTATTCCAAAACTATACCCCACCTGCTTTCAGCCTTTCTGTCTTGATCCCATCAATCCCGCTGCTTCACGCACCTTCCCCACACTCACAACTGGCTCTTCCTCACTCTTACAAGATGTTATACCTCCCTGTCCAATACATGAAATCACAGCTTCCCTATCTTCATCAACATCTAACAGTTCCTTTAAATATTCCCTCCAACTTCCTGACACCTCTAACTCTCTATCTAATAACTCTCCTATTTTTAATTGTTAAATACATGAGTTCCCAGGCTTTCTCACCTTTTTAATCTCACTCTAAATAGGTTTTCTTATTGTCAACAAAATTTGTTAATAACATCTCACCCACTCTCTCATTTTCTCTCTTTTTACATTGCTTCACCACTCTCTTAACCTCTCTTTTTCTCTCCATATACTCTTCCCTCCTTGCATCACTTCTACTTTGTAAAAACCTCTCATATACTAACTTCTTCTCTTTTACTAATCTTTTTATATCATCATTAGGTGTCCCGTAGCTCGATCGCTAGCGCACTCACCTCACGCACGGGTTCGGAGTTCGAATCTCCGGTACGGCTGGAAAACATTACGCACGCAAACAAACCATACCACGGGTGGGGTTAGAACCCGCGATCAGAGAGTTATAAAACTCTAGACCGATGCGCTAGCCACTAGACCAGCTAGCCACAATAAGATTCATCCAACTAGGTATATTTCTACACCATAGGAAGGTTAGCACAGGCACCACTGTGACCACAAATGCAAGTTTTTACAGACGAATTTCCAGCCTATGCTAACCAACCTATGGTGAAGAAATATACCTAGTTGGATGAATCTTATTTTTTTTTATATATTTTATTTAAAACGTAATTACAACATAAAAAGTAAATATATAGAAAACCACCATCCCTTAAACAGGTGTCCAAATGAGAATACATAAGCACAGTACACTATATAAATTGCTCAACATTCCGGTGGTCACTATATACACTTGGAGTCACCTAGGATGTTCATCATGCATAAATAAAAATCAGATAAGAGCTGTGTGGACCACATATGTCATCCTGGTACAAAAAAGCACTACAAGACGTGCTATAATAGATCATATAGCACTATCTCCTCCACCACAATAGATATTATATAATCACATAGCTAGACCTATAGTATATATGTTTACCAACATATTTGATAATACTTAAAACATTATGACAAAATAATAATTACAAAACATCAATATATAAATGTTACAGTGGTACAAACACATAATAACATTATATAATAAAAACAAAACATAGAACGTAAAACGCAACACAAGGAAGCATAGTTTAACATGCTGACATAAAACAGATGTTCATGGAAAACTAGAAATAAAACATTATAACAACCCGTATACAACATCCCTGTGCAGATAGTTACTATAAGAATACAGCACACACTACAACCCTACCCCCCCTCCCACCCCCTATTCCCAACCTTGACAGTCATCTTGCACACAAGACGCTCACAGTCACATAAAGTACCAGACTTTATACCTTGCTAAATTAAAGCTCCATCTTACTCATACCAGTTTCTCAACTCCTCACTTCGCATAACACATGTCTTTAAAATTCCCTGACACCAAGCCACTCACTTGACACACACAACTCGCATTACACCTCTTGTCCTCCAAATGCACCAATCGCGCCCGCGCCTTCCTCAAGAAGCCAGCCTCGTCATGTCCCCTGAATTTGTAATGCCCATAAGTCCTCCACTCGAAAGCTACGATATCCATCTGAAAATTTGGAATACCATCTATTCCCAGTTATATCCTTATTCCTCCTTTGTGGCCCATAAAATATCGCTGCTAGGGCCCTAATTCGCTCCCCCACCGGCGCTCTCCGTAAAACCCACGACGTATACACGAAGTAGTCTACCAGATAACCCATCGCATTTTGTACCGGCACCGCCAACCCCCCACACACCCAAGCTTAATGCCCGTAGAACACAAATACCACCCCCACCCACCATATGTAAAACCCTGCTAAACCACTCTCTCACTGGTTCCAACCTTTCACAAAAATATACTGCATGGAAAACAGTGTCAATACCCCACACTCACAAAATTCCCGTCCCTCCTGCAGACGCCTGTTACCTAACACCTCCCCCGACGGCAATATATTATGGAGAAATTTAAACATTACCTCCCGCACCACAGCCTTCAATCGCAACCCTTGCAGGCGCCCCCATATATCTCTCCATGCATACATCAGATACAAACCCACAACCCTAGCAACTACCTCCCCACCACCCACCCGAGCTAGTGTACCTATCTTAACCCCGCAGGGTTCCCTTGCATAACACAACAACCTCAACATTCCCTCACACACCTGAACATCCCTACCCCTCGCCCAACGTACCAAGTCCCTTCTCACCCATGCCAAACCTGTACCTGTGATTCTGTCCTCCCTCAAATAACTATGTTTAACGTACATACCCAACAACCTATGATGCAGCGCCATTAACCCCAGCCCTCCCTGGCGTACCGGTAAACACACAAAATCTCTCGACAATCAATCACAACCCGAACCCCAAATATAGTGATACACACGCTTCAACAGACGCTTCTCATCATATGTTTCCAAGAGATATATACTTGCCACATGCCATAGCTTACTATACATTTTCACATTCACCACAATAGCACGCTGGTGCAGCGTCAGACCTCCTGTACGCAAACCCGCTAATCTACCCAAAACCCTGTCTACAGCTTCTTTCGAATTCACCTTCCGTGCCTCCAGGATATTTTCCATGTGTACAACCCCACATACCTTAAGTCTACTTACCAGGGACCAACCTTCACCCTGTTCGTATACCCCACCCACACCATCCCCCACCCTCAATAACATCAACTTGTCTCTATTAAGCGTCATCCCTGTTGCCATGCCAAAACTCTCCACCAACTCACTAACCCTAGGTAAATCTTCAGACCTTCTAAATAGCACTGTGGTGTCATCAACATATCCAACGATCCCCGGTTCCACAGACACCCCATCCCACACCATCCCTTCCCATACTCCCCAACGCACAGCCCTATAGAACGGGTCCTGGAGTAATGCAAAGAGAAGCTGCGACACAGGGCATCCCTGCCTTAAGCCCCTTTCCATCCTAACAGGATGACCTAATCTACCATTCACTTGTACCCTAACCGTTGCCTTCTCATACAACACCTTAGTCCAACTGACGATTTCCCTCCCAAACTCCTGCCATTGCATAAACTTCCACAACGCCTCACGCTCCACACAGTCATACGCTGCATGCCAATCTAATGCCACTTTCATCTATAAACCTACGTATAATCCCCTGCCCCATACACATCGAACGCCCAGGCACTCCATATTGACCCTCGTCCAAAACGCTGGCAAGAACACCTTTCAACCTATTTCCCATCACTTTAGCAAAGAACTTGTAATCGCCACACATTAAGGTGATTGAACGGTAGTCATGCACACATTCACAAGACTTTTTTTTAGGGACCATGACCACTACACCCGTTCTCTGCTGTTCCCCCAACCTACCCCTGGTTTTCATGGCATTAAATAACTCCACTAAAAACTCACGCAAACACTCCCAGTTTTCCCTATAAAAATCACAAGGGATGCCCTCAATACCAGGCGATTTACCCATGCTCATCCCCTCCACTGCCACCCTAATCTCCTCCTCACTTATAGGCCCACCCAAACTCACTCGATCCTTATGCGCTGGATTACAGTTTACCCATTCGCCCATTGCGCCTAATGCCTCACAATTAACCCCCACACTTTTACCATTCTTCTCGTACCATGCATCCACATAATAACCCATACCCTCTGTAGACGAAAGCACCTGCCCCTGACGATATCCCGCCAATTGCTCCTGTACCCGCAAACTCATCACCTCTGTTGCCCTACGACATGTCCCCTGCTCCCGCAAGACATACGCCGATGGACGGTCCCCCCATAAGACCTCATCAAGGCCCCCTACAACCCTTGCAGCATCAAAATTGCGATTTTGAATATCCCTAATCCGTTGTTTCAAACCCTCAATCTCACCCATCAGATATGCACCACCCTCCCATATAGCATTCTTGTAGTTGACCCTCAAGGTAATTTAAAATCCTATATTGAAACTGCTTCTCTTCCTTTCCCCTCTTCTGATAAAAATCCCTCACCTTTCCCTTACCGACCAAGTCCCACCACCCAATGACATCAACCACCCCTCCTCCATCAGCCCACCACCTTTTCCAAGCGCACGCAAAAGATTCCCTCCCCTCCCCTGTTTTCAATAACCCAACATTCATCTTCCAGAAACCTCTGAAATGCTTCGGCAAACCCTCCCAATTTAAATCCACCAGAACCCCACGATGATCAGAGAAGCTTACATTCAACGCACACACACTGCTCACCCTCACCCCCCGAGATACATAAATACGATCAAGCCTCGCCACATAATCACGCTTAATAAACGTATGCATCACTCTGCTCACCTCCCCTCCAACATCCACTACATTCACACCTCTCAACAGATCCCCTAAAACCCCCCCAAAAAAACCCTCCCCCTAGGCTCTACATCCTTACGTCGGACAACACAGTTCCAATCACCTCCTATAATTGTAATACCTGGCAGCGATCTGAAATGATAGACAAGGACATCCCTAAAGAATCTATTTTTAACACCCATATCCCCTTCCGCCAGCCCATACACCCCAATGAAACCCACCCGGACCCCTCCCCACAAACCCTCGACCCTTACCGCCCGCCCCTCCTCCCCTACCTCACACCTATGCAAAAGAAACGGGCTGGCTTCCTTAAATAATAGCGCCACACCACCTTTCAGTCGTGTAAGGCAACCCATGTACACGTCATATCCGGTAATTGACAATTCACCTAAATATTTATAATTATGCTCCTGCAAGAACACAAAGTCTGGCACATATCTCCTCACATAACCCTCCAGAACTTACATTTGCCCACTGCCTTCAACCCATTAACATTTAAAGTAAGACACCTGAAGGCCGTAATGAGGACTTTTCCTTAGACACCCTAACACACTTAGAACCCTGGCGAGAAACCCCACCCCGCCCCCCACACTTCCCATCACCTTCACCTTGCTCACGCTCTACATTCTTTAAACCACCTTTCTTTCTAGGCGTTGGATCATGCCAGGTTTTCTTCCCCGTCCTTTGCCCAGGCGTCAAAACATCCTCACTGTCAGAAATGACAGCCGTCCTCTTGCGAGAGCCACGCTTCTCACGCTTCGCCTCCTCCTGGGCATCTTCCCTGTGGACCTCCACTGCCACACTCTGGACCCGCCCCTCATCACTCACAACCTTCTCACTGAGGCCACCCACCTCAGCCTCTACACTCACATCATCCAAGCCAGCATTGACCGAAACATCCAGTAAGCCGTCCAGGGCCTCCTGAATTGTAGCTTCCAAAACATGGTGTGCAATTGCAGACTCCTCACCACTCTTCGCCGACTCCAAGCCTACGTCCTCGTCAAGTCCAGTGAGAGTCACACACTCAGGCGACGACGCCTCCTCCCTCTCCACCTCCACACTCCACGCCTCCCGTGAAAAAGGCTTACGTTGCATTGCCGTTGCATACGTCAGTTGGTTCGTAGTACCATCAGATCCCGCCTCAGCTTCAGGTTTCCCACGTCTCGTTGGACAAGTCGGCGCTATGTGGTCGTACGCCCCACACACACGGCACGTACGCCTCTGACCTGAGTATGTTACATACACCTGAGTCCGGAAGTCCTCCATTCCCACATAAGATGGAATAGGATGCCTTAGGGACATTTTCAGGGAAAACGTCCCTTCAGGGAAGCCAACTAGTGGCCCATCTCGCCAACGTCCCAATGTCGCCATGTGGATCGTCCCATATCGTCCAAACACCTGCCATAAATCACTTTCATCCACCTCGAAAGGTACATTACGCACCTTGACCCAGGTGTAGAATCTTGATACGTCATGAAGACGGACACTAACGCCAGGGGTAACTGTCTTAACTACGTCCTGATACTTGGCCACCATGTTGTCATATGTACTGCTCAGCCGGAACTTGACGAAAATGCGTGCCACACCATTCAGTGAGACTCCATAAAGATCTTCATTAGCGATACCGTACGTATCCCGCAATATCGCTGTCAGCAACATGTTGGTATTCTGGGAAGTAAGCACGCCCCTCACTAATTCCAAACAGATAGTGTTCACGCGTCTGCGGCCACTCTCCGCCATGATGAAAAAAACTGTCACCTGCCACCAGGGTTCAGAGCGCAGTTCCAAGTACGTCCTCTCTACTCAAAAGTTGAGAGACGAATATGAAAACTGCGCAGAAAGCCAGATGATTCGGGAGCTACTGCACAGCCTGTCCGCACGGCCCAAGAGCGATGCGAACAATGGATGAATCTTATTGTGGCTAGCTGGTCCAGTGGCTAACGTGACTGTCTGGAGTTTTGAGACTCTCTGATCGCGGGTTCTAACCCCACCCGTGGTATGGTTTGTTTGCAATCGTGTCATTACGATTTCGTGAGTCATTAGGGACGTGTTTCCATAAGACACCTGTTGTCCCTGTTCACTCATCACTATAAAATGGGTACCTGGAGGGTTAGTCGACTGGTGTGGGTCGCATCCTGGGACAAAATTAACGTAATATGCCCTAAATGCTCAGCATAACAAGTGGCTTTCTAGACAGCAGTATGTCACTGATGTCATCTAGGACTGTATACCTTGTACATGTACCTGGGTACATGTACAAGGTATACAGGTACCTAGGTACCTGGGTGTTCAAATTCAAATTCAAATTCAAAGTTTATTCTCTATAAGGATTACAATGTTGAATTTACAGAATTTGGTTATTGTGTGGTTTACATGTAGTAAAATAATAATTACAGAGTGTACCACTAGAACGCTTAGCATGGCTAGGCATTTCGGGCAGACTTAGATTAATTCTTAACTTTAAAATATTACAAATTATGAGATAAGTTGGTATTATGGCTAAGTGACTAAATACTAGTTTGTGAGTTTAGCAATGTGAATGCTTTTGTTTTGGCACAGTACATAGTTTCAGTATTGGAGTATCACAGGATTCATTATTTTAAGATTGAGATTAATATTTCTGTTTATGGTCAAATGGGTGAGTGAGTGAAAGTGTGAACCACCAGGTGGTATTCGTGTAGTTATTTGACAGGGTGTATCAGGGAGATAAGATGTTTTCTAATGGTAGTTTTGAAGGTGATGAATGTGTCTGCAGTTCTAGAGTTCTCAGGTAGGGTATTCCAGATTTTAGGGCCTTTGACATACATTGAATTTTTGTAAAGGTTTAGTCGGACACGGGGAATGTCGTAGAGATGTTTGTGTCTGGTGTTATGCATGTGGGTTCTGTCACAACTATCAAGAAAGCGTTTTAGGTCAAGGTTGATATTGGAGTTTAAGGTCCTGTAGATGTAGATTGCACAGTAGTAAGTGTGGATTTTAGGTTTAGATTTGGCACCGAAGTGGCTAGTTTATTGTGCACCCCATATCCATCCTGTGGACGGTAGCGCGAGAGCATATGGATACACAAAAGGCCTAGGAACTAGGCCCTATAGTTCACTTATCTGTTACAAGCAAATTTACCTGGAGTTTACCTGGAGAGAGTTCCGGGGGTCAACGCCCCCGCGGCCCGGTCTGAGACCAGGCCTCCTGGTGGATCAGAGCCTGATCAACCAGGCTGTTGCTGCTGGCTGCACGCAAACCAACATACGAGCCACAGCCCGGCTGATCCGGAACTGACTTTAGGTGCTTGTCCAGTGCCAGCTTGAAGACTGCCAGGGGTCTGTTGGTAATCCCCCTTATGTGTGCTGGGAGGCAGTTGAACAGTCTCGGGCCCCTGACACTTATTGTATGGTCTCTTAACGTGCTAGTGACACCCCTGCTTTTCATTGGGGGGATGGTGCATCGTCTGCCAAGTCTTTTGCTTTCGTAGTGGGTGATTTTCGTGTGCAAGTTCGGTACTAGTCCCTCTAGGATTTTCCAGGTGTATATAATCATGTATCTCTCCCTCCTGCGTTCCAGGGAATACAGGTTTAGGAACCTCAAGCGCTCCCAATAATTGAGGTGTTTTATCTCCGTTATGCGCGCCGTGAAAGTTCTCTGTACATTTTCTAGGTCGGCAATTTCACCTGCCTTGAAAGGTGCTGTTAGTGTGCAGCAATATTCCAGCCTAGATAGTACAAGTGACCTGAAGAGTGTCATCATGGGCTTGGCCTCCCTAGTTTTGAAGGTTCTCATTATCCATCCTGTCATTTTTCTAGCAGATGCGATTGATACAATGTTATGGTCCTTGAAGGTGAGATCCTCCGACATGATCACTCCCAGGTCTTTGACGTTGGTGTTTCGCTCTATTTTGTGGCCAGAATTTGTTTTGTACTCTGATGAAGATTTAATTTCCTCATGTTTACCATATCTGAGTAATTGAAATTTCTCATCGTTGAACTTCATATTGTTTTCTGCAGCCCACTGAAAGATTTGGTTGATGTCTGCCTGGAGCTTTGCAGTGTCTGCAATGGAAGACACTGTCATGCAGATTCGGGTGTCATCTGCAAAGGAAGACACGGTGCTGTGGCTGACATCCTTGTCTATGTCGGATATGAGGATGAGGAACAAGATGGGAGCTAGTACTGTGCCTTGTGGAACAGAGCTTTTCACCGTAGCTGCCTCGGACTTTACTCTGTTGACGACTACTCTCTGTGTTCTGTTAGTGAGGAAATTATAGATCCATCTGGTATCTTATTTTCATTAATAAGATATCTTGACATGTCACATAGGTTATTATACTGTCTGTCTCTGTATTCCTCAATAAGTGGACAATTAAGCACATAGTGTTCAAGACAGTGACCATATGCCTGATCACATAATTTACATTTAGTTTGATCATCATCTGTGTGTCTCCCAAACTGCCAGAAGTACTTGTAACCAAGCCTAAGCCTGGCCACTACAACATCAGTCAGTACTTGTAACCAAGCCTAAGCCTGGCCATTACAACATCAGTCAGTACTTGTAACCAAGGCTAAGCCTGGCCACTACAACATCAGTCAGTCTGTTCACATTGCAAGTTGCTCCATAAACATACTTATCTATGTTCATGTTATCATAGTGGGTTATAGATCTACTCAGGCTTCTAACTGCATTCCTATAACAATCATTTTCATTATTTACTTCTCTCCTAATATTATTCCTAATGCTAGACACAGTTATACCAAAGTTATATTCTACATTCTCCTTCTGGGTACTCTTCTTGGCCAACATATCAACTTTATCATGAAGGAGTAATCCAATGTGTGATGGGATCCATAGCAATTGTACATTAATTCCTTTGTCCCTAATTTTTGAGTATCTATACCTGGCTTCTCCAACGAGCATGTTGTTGGAGTCATTATATGAGTCAAGAGCCTTCAATGATGACATAGAATCAGTAATGATGATAGAGTCAAGCTCAGTGTCATAGGTTAGCTTTAGCACCATTAGGATTGTAATCAATTCAGTTTGCAGTGTAGACGCCCAGTTGTTAATTCTTAAGTGTGGATGTACTGAACAGGGAGTAAGTTTAGATCTATGAAGAGTGGGGGGGAGGGAGGTGTTGCCAGGGATGGGATTTAGCGATTATTCTTACTGCAGCTTTTTGTTGGGTTATTATTGGCTTTAGGTGTGTTGCTGCAGTTGATCCCCAAGCACAAATAGCATAGGTGAGGTATGGATAAATAAGTGAGTGGTATAGTGTGAGAAGGGCATTTTGCGGCACGTAGTATCGTATCTTGGAGAGGATCCCAACCGTTTTGGATACTTTTTTGGTTATGTGTTGGATATGGGTGCTGAAATTCAGGTTGTTGTCAAGGTATAGGCCTAGGAATTTGCCCTCATTATGTATGGTAATTAGAGTGTTGTCGATCTTAATGTTAATTTGTGCATCTCCTGCTCTGCTACCAAACATAATATAGTAGGTTTTGTCAGTGTTAAGCTTAAGTTTATTGGCTGTCATCCAAGTCGATATTTTGATCAGCTCCTCGTTAACAATGGTGTTGAGGGTGGCAAGATTAGGGTGTTAGTCAACGGGTGTGGGTGGCATCCTGGGGAACAAGACTGAGGACCCCAATGGTAACATGACAGACAGTCCTTCTGACTTTCTTGGATTATCCTGGGTCACTGGGTGGATAACCCTCCAGGGTTAAAAATCCCAACCAAATCTAATCATTTACGCCGTCACCACAAACTTAGTTCAAGGACCCCAGTGGATTAGGATTATCATAGGTAAGTTATAAATATATCATTATGTATTATAATTTCTGTAATTGTATTTATATATCTTCGTACCTACCTACCTACCTGCCCACTGAGCCCTCCATAACCACGCCAATGTATACTACATTTTTGTCAGTGTTAATATTAGTTTACCATAAATATCGTTTTCTTTAAACTTTAAGAAAACGAAAACGTTGTTATTTGAAGAATAACTATAATTATTTTTAATTTAACAGGTGTTTGGTGCTCTTAATAATACTAATACTAATAAAACTACTAATACTAATACAACTGCTAATACTAATACAATTACTAAGATCGACACCATGCTAGGGTAGGGTAGGTGCCTGAACCCGAGCCTTTAGCTCATAAGACTGTCATTCCCATTTGTCCCCTTGTGGAGGGGATGGCAGACCAGAGAGGCCTAGCTTGTGGCTAGGCCTGGGGACAGTTGGTCCCAAATATGAGGGGGTACTTGTGCCTCCTCCCATGGGAGACTTAAGTCTCAAACACTCCCTAAAGAGGGAACCAAGGCCGGGCCACCACTTGGAAAAGGCCCGGGCCGGGAGAATACCGGCGAATCTTAATAATAATAATAATAATAACAGTACATGTACATGTACAAGGTATATCAGTACATGTACAAGGTATACCTGGAGAGAGAGTAGGTACAAGGTACACCAGTACATGTACAAGGTATATCAGTACATGTACAAGGTATACCAGAACATGTACAAGGTATACCAGTACATGTACAAGGTACACCAGTACATGTACAAGGTATACCAGTACATGTACAAGGTATACCAGTACATGTACAAGGTATACCAGAACATGTACAAGGTATACCAGTACATGTTTGGATTTAGGAAAAATAAAAGCACTAATGATGCAATCATAAAAATGCTAGATCTGCTTTACACAGCATTGGAAAATAAGGAATATCCACTAGGAATTTTTATTGACCTAAGAAAAGCTTTTGACACAGTAGACCACCAAATCCTACTCCACAAACTTGACCACTACGGTATAAGAGGCCATGCGCTTGCTAATTTCAAATCTTACATTACTAATAGGTATCAGTACGTCACCATTAAAGACACAGCATCAGCAACACGGCCACTTGATACTGGAGTTCCGCAGGGAAGTGTCCTTGGTCCTCTGCTCTTCCTCATATACATCAATGACCTTCCAAACGTATCCCAACACCTGAAACCCATTCTCTTTGCTGATGACACGACTTATGTCATCTCTCACCCTAATCTTGCCACCCTCAACACCATTGTGAATGAGGAGCTGATTAAAATATCGACTTGGATGACAGCCAATAAACTTGCGCTTAACACTGACAAAACTTACTATATTATGTTTGGTAGCAGAGCAGGAGGTGCACAAATTAACATTAAGATTGACAACACTCTAATTACCAGAAATAATGGGGGAAAATTCCTAGGCTTATACCTTGACAACAACCTGAATTTCAGCACCCATATCCAGCATATAGCCAAAAAAGTATCCAAAATGGTTGGGATCCTCTCCAAGACACGATACTACGTGCCGCAAAATGCCCTTCTCACACTATACCACTCACTTATTTATCCATACCTCACCTATGCTATTTGTGCTTGGGAATCAACTGCAGCAACACACCTAGAGCCAATAATAACCCGACAAAAAGCTGCAGTAAGAATAATCACTAAATCCCATCCCTGGCAGCACACCCCCCCCACTCTTCAAAGATCTAAACTTACTCCCAGTTAGTACATCCACACTTAATACTGTGCAATCTATATCTACAGGGCCTTAAACTCTAATATCAACCTTGACCTAAAACGCTTTCTTGATAGTTGTGACAGAACCCACAGGCATAACACCAGACACAAACATCTCTACGACATTCCCCGTGTCCGACTAAACCTTTACAAAAATTCAATGTATGTCAAAGGCCCTAAAATCTGGAATACCCTACCTGAGAACTCTAGAACTGCAGACACATTCATCACCTTCAAAACTAGCATTAGAAAACATCTTATCTCCCTGATACACCCCGTCAACTAACTACACGAATACCACCTGGTGGTTCACACTTACACTCACTCACTCATTTGACCATAAACAGAAATATTAATCTCAGTCTTAAAATAATGAATCCTGTGATACTCCAATACTGAAACTATGTACTGTGCCAAAACAAGAGCATTCACATTGCTAAACTCACAAACTAGTATTTAGTCACTTAGCCATAATACCAACTTACCTCATAATTTGTAATATTTTACAATTAAGAATAAAACTAAGTATGCCCGAAATGCCTAGCCATGCTAAGCGTTCTAGTGGTACACTCTGTAATACCTAGCCATGCTAAGCGTTCTAGTGGTACACTCTGTAATCACAATTTTACTACATGTAAACCAAACAATAACCAAATTTCTGTAAACTCAGCATTGTAATCCTTATAGAGAATAAACTTTGAATTGAATTGAATTGAATTGAATGTACAAGGTACACCAGTACATGTACAAGGTATATCAGTACATGTACAAGGTATACCAGAACATGTACAAGGTATACCAGTACATGTACAAGGTACACCAGTACATGTACAAGGTATACCAGTACATGTACAAGGTATACCAGTACATGTACAAGGTATATCAGAACATGTACAAGGCATACCAGTACATGTACAAGGTATAACAGTACATGTACAAGCTACACCAGTACACGTACAAGGCATACCAGTACATGTACAAGGTATACCCGTACATGTACAACGTATACCAGTACATGTACAAGGTATACAGACCATAGCTGGCATCAGTGACATACTACTATGTAGAAAGTCCCTTGTTAAATTAGGTCAGTTTTGACCCGGGATGCGACCCACACCACCTGGAGTTTACCTGGAGAGAGTTTCGGGGGTCAACGCCCCCGCGGCCCGGTCTGTGACCAGGCCTCCTGGTGGATCAGAACCTGATCAACCAGGCTGTTGCTGCTGGCTGCACGCAAACCAACGTACGAGCCACAGCCCGGCTGATCAGGAACTGACTTTAGGTGCTTGTCCAGTGCCAGCTTGAAGACTGCCAGGGGTCTGTTGGTAATCCCCCTTATGTGTGCTGGGAGGCAGTTGAACAGTCTCGGGCCCCTGACACTTATTGTATGGTCTCTTAACGTGCTACTGACACCCCTGCTTTTCATTGGGGGGATGTTGCATCGTCTGCCAAGTCTTTTGATTTCGTAGTGAGTGATTTTCGTGTATAAGTTCGGTACTAGTCCCTCTAGGATTTTCCAGGTGTATATAATCATGTATCTCTCCCTCCTGCGTTCCAGGGAATACAGGTTTAGGAACCTCAAGCGCTCCCAATAATTGAGGTGTTTTATCTCCGTTATGCTCGCCGTGAAAGTTCTCTGTACATTTTCTAGGTCGGCAATTTCACCTGCCTTGAAAGGTGCTGTTAGTGTGCAGCAATATTCCAGCCTAGATAGAACAAGTGACCTGAAGAGTGTCATCATGGGCTTGGCATCCCTAGTTTTGAAGGTTCTCATTATCCATCCTGTCATTTTTCTAGCAGATGCGATTGATACAATGTTATGGTCCTTGAAGGTGAGATCCTCCGACATGATCACTCCCAGGTCTTTGACGTTGGTGTTTCGCTCTATTTTGTGGCCAGAATTTGTTTTGTACTCTGATGAAGATTTAATTTCCTCATGTTTACCATATCTGAGTAATTGAAATTTCTCATCGTTGAACTTCATATCGTTTTCTGCAGCCCACTGAAAGATTTGCCTTCGACAAGTGTGACCATGGCGTAATAGCGCACAAAATGCGTGCTAAAGGAATAACAGGAAAAGTCGGTCGATGGATCTATAATTTCCTCACTAACAGAACACAGAGAGTAGTCGTCAACAGAGTAAAGTCCGAGGCAGCTACGGTGAAAAGCTCTGTTCCACAAGGCACAGTACTCGCTCCCATCTTGTTCCTCATCCTCATATCCGACATAGACAAGGATGTCAGCCACAGCACCGTGTCTTCCTTTGCAGATGACACCCGAATCTGCATGACAGTGTCTTCCATTGCAGACACTGCAAGGCTCCAGGCGGACATCAACCAAATCTTTCAGTGGGCTGCAGAAAACAATGTGAAGTTCAACGATGAGAAATTTCAGTTACTCAGATATGGTAAACACGAGGAAATTAAATCTTCATCAGAGTACAAAACAAATTCTGGCCACAAAATAGAGCGAAACACCAACGTCAAAGACCTGGGAGTGATCATGTCGGAGGATCTCACCTTCAAGGACCATAACATTGTATCAATCGCATCTGCTAGAAAAATGACAGGATGGATAATGAGAACCTTCAAAACTAGGGAGGCCAAGCCCATGATGACACTCTTCAGGTCACTTGTTCTATCTAGGCTGGAATATTGCTGCACACTAACAGCACCTTTCAAGGCAGGTGAAATTGTTGACCTAGAAAATGTACAGAGAACCTTCACGGCGCGCATAACGGAGATAAAACACCTCAATTACTGGGAGCGCTTGAGGTTCCTAAACCTGTATTCCCTGGAACGCAGGCGGGAGAGATACATGATTATATACACCTGGAAAATCCTAGAGGGACTAGTACCGAACTTGCACACCAAAATCACTCACTACGAAAGCAAAAGACTTGGCAGACGATGCAACATCCCCCCAATGAAAAGCAGGGGTGTCACTAGCACGTTAAGAGACCATACAATAAGTGTCAGGGGCCCGAGACTGTTCAACTGCCTCCCAGCATACATAAAGGGGGTTTACCAACAGACCCCTGGCAGTCTTCAAGCTGGCACTGGACAAGCACCTAAAGTCGGTTCCTGACCAGCCGGGCTGTGGCTCGTACGTTGGTTTGCGTGCAGCCAGCAGCAACAGCCTGGTTGGTCAGGCTCTGATCCACCAGGAGGCCTGGTCACAGACCGGGCCGCGGGGGCGTTGACCCCCGGAACTCTCTCCAGGTAAACTCCAGTCCACTAACACCCAGGATGTGACCCACACCAGTCCAATAACACCCAGGATGTGACCCACACCAGTCCACTAACACCAAGGATGTGACCCACACCAGTCCACTAACACCAAGGATGTGACCCACACCAGTCCACTAACACCAAGGATGTGACCCACACCAGTCCACTAACACCCAGGATGTGACCCACACCAGTCCACTAACACCAAGGATGTGACCCACACCAGTCCACTAACACCCAGGATGCGACCCACACCAGTCATCCAACACCCAGGATGCCACCTACACCAGTCGACTAACACCTAGGATGCCAACCACACCAGACCACTAACACCCAGGATGTGACACACACCAGTCCACTAACACCCAGGATGTGACCCACACCAGTCCACTAACACCCAGGATGTGACCCACACCAGTCCACTAACACCCAGGATGTGACCCACACAAGTCCACTAACACCCTGGATGTGACCCACACCAGTCCATTAACACACAGGATGTGACCCACCCAAGTATACTAACACCCAGGATGTGACCCACACCTGTCCATTAACACCTAGGATGTGACCCACACCAGTCCAGTAACACCCAGGATGCGACCCACACCAGTCCACTAACACCCAGGATGTGACTGACACCAGACCACTAACACCCATGATGTGACACTCACCAGTCCACTAACACCGAGGATGTGACCCACACCAGTTCACTAACACCCAGGATGTGACCCACACCAGTCCACTAACACCCAGGATGTGACCCACACTAGTCCACTAACACCCAGGATGTGATCCACACCAGTCCACTGACACCCAGTATGCGACCCTCACCAGTCCACTATCATCCACTGTGCGACCCACACCAGCCCACTAACACCCAGGATGTGACCCACACCAGTCCACTAACATCTAGGATGTGACCCACACCAGTCCAATAACACCCAGGATGCGACTCACACCAGTCCACTAACATCCAGGGTGCGACCCACACCAATCCACTAACACCCAGGATGTGACCCACATCAGTCCACTAACACCCAGGATTTGACCCACACCAGTCCACTAACACCCTGGATGCGACCCACACCAGTCCATTAACATCCAGGGTGCGACCCACACTAGTCCACTAGCACCCAGGATGCGACCCACACCAGTCCACCTACACCCAGGATGCGGCCCACACCAGTCCACTAACACCCAGGATATGACCCACACCAGTCCACTAACACCCAGGATGCCACCCACACCAGTCCACTAACACCTAGGATGCCACCTACACCAGTCCACTAACACCCAGGATGCCACCCACACCAGTCCACTAATACCCAGGATTCCACCAACACCAGGCCTCTAACACCCAGGATGCCACACACACCAGTCCACTAACAGCCAGGATTCCACCCACACCAGGCCACTAACGCCCAGGATGCCACCCACACCAGTTCACTAATACCCAGGATGCTACCCATGCCAGTCCACTAACACCCAGGATGCCACCCACACAAGTCCACTAACACCCAGGATGCTACCCATACCAGTTCACTAACTCCCAGGATGCCACCCATACCAGGCCACTAACACCCTGGACGCCACCCACACCAGACCACTAACACCCAGGATGCCACCCATACCAGTCCACTAACACCCAGGATGCTACTCACACCAGTTCACTAACACCCAGGATGCCATCCACACCAGTCCACTAACACCCAGGATGCCACCCACACCAGTCCACTAACACCCAGGATGCTACCCATACCAGTTCACTAACACCCAGGATGCCACCTACACCAGTCCACTAACACCCAGGATGGTACCCACACCAGTTCACTAACACCCAGGATGCCACCTACACCAGTCCACTAACACCCAGGATGCTACTCACACCAGTTCACTAACACCCAGGATGCCATCCACACCAGTCCACTAACACCCTTGATGCCATCCACACCATTCCACTAACACCCAGGATGCCATCCACACCAGTCCACTAACACCCTTGATGCCATCCACACCATTCCACTAACACCCTTGATGCCATCCACACCAGTCCACTAACACCCAGGATGCCATCCACACCAGTCCAGTAACACCCAGGATGCCACCCACACCAGGCCACTAACACCCAGGATGCCACCCACACCAGTCCACTAACACCCAGGATGCCACCCACTCCAGTCCACTAACACCCAGGATGCCACCCACACCAGTCCACTAACACCCTTGATGCCATCCACACCAGTCCACTAACACCCAGGATGCCACCCACACCAGTCCACTAACACCCAGGATGCCACCCACACCAGTCCACTAACACCCAGGATGCCACCCACACCAGTCCACTAACACCCAGGATGCCACCCACACCAGTCCACTAACACCCAGGATGCCACCCACACCAGTCCACTAACACCCTTGATGCCATCCACACCAGTCCACTAACACCCAGGATGCCACCCACACCAGTCCACTAACACCCAGGATGCCACCCACACCAGTCCACTAACACCCAGGATGCCACCCACACCAGTCCACTAACACCCTTGATGCCATCCACACCAGTCCACTAACACCCAGGATGCCACCCACACCAGTCCACTAACACCCAGGATGCCACCCACACCAGTCCACTAACACCCAGGATGCCACCCACACCAGTCCACTAACACCTAGGATGCCACCCACACCAGTCCACTAACACCCAGGATGCCACCCACACCAGTCCACTAACACCCAGGATGCCACCCACACCAGTCCACTAACACCCTTGATGCCATCCACACCAGTCCACTAACACCCAGGATGCCACCCACACCAGTCCACTAACACCCAGGATGCCACCCACACCAGTCCACTAACACCCAGGATGCCACCCACACCAGTCCACTAACACCCTTGATGCCATCCACACCAGTCCACTAACACCCAGGATGCCACCCACACCAGTCCAGTAACACCCAGGATGCCACCCACACCAGTCCACTAACACCTAGGATGCCATCCACACCAGTCCACTAACACCCTTGATGCCATCCACACCATTCCACTGGAGTAACGACATTCAGGTTGGTTATCTAACTGAGTATCTGAGGTAGAGGGTACAGAGTCAAGAGGATTTTCAGCATCTGTCACATTAGTCTGGGTAGCAATATCATCAACATCGCATACTAATTTCATATGATCTAAATGCGATTCTTTGTACTTACCAGTACTAATTTCTCTAACCTTATACTTATTACCAGAGATATGTTCTACAACTCGATAAGATCCGACAAACTTTTGATCGAGCTTAGGCATTGCGGATGTTTTGTTGAAATTAGTCAGCATTACTCTCGAACCTACTTTGACTTTTGATGGCTTAGCACGGCTATTAGTTACTCTAGTAAGTTTTGCAGTTGATTTATAAAGTGTTTCACGGATTCTTCTAAAAACACTTTGAGCCATGCTGGTACGAGTTGCTACGAAATCATCAGGGTTGTAATTAGGTTTCGGAGTGGAATATAACAACTCATAGGGTAAACGCTTGTCTACACCATACAATGCATAATGTGGAGTATCACCTATGGAAGCATTGTAAGCAGAATTTATGGCACATTGAACATCTGGTATGACTTCATCCCAAGTTTCACTATTGGGGTTGATAGTGGCTCTCAGGACATCAAGTACTTTCTTATTGGTTCGTTCCGCTAACCCATTGCTGGCAGGATGATGAGGAACAATGGTGGATTTAGAGATCTTGCACAAGGTACACAAATTTTCAAGAATCTCATTACAGAATTCACCTCCATTATCTGTTACTAGGGACTTAGGGGTGGTATGCCTGCAGATAATGCGTTCTTTAAGCGCTCTAGCTACTGTCTCTGCAGTCTTATCTGCAATAGGAACTAACTCACAATATCTGGTGAAATGGTCTACCATAACACACAGATGTTTGTTGCCTTGGAGGGAACATTTAAAATTGGTTAACAAATCAAGGGCAACTCTTTCCCATGGTTCGCTAGTGGTTGGGTACACTTGGATTGGATTAGGACCATTGACATTTCCTTTATGTTGCATACAAACACTACATTTCTTAACATACTCGGAAATGTCAGTTGCCATACGTGGCCAAAAGTATTTCATTCTTGCTTGTTTCACAGAACGATCCATACCAGGGTGTGCAACACTTGGTGCATCATGAACTAGCTGTAGAGCTACGTTTACTAGTGACTGTGGAATTACTAACTGGTACACTTCTCTACTTGGAGTACCCAACTCGGCTGTTCGATACAGTAATTCTTGGTTCATTACAAAGTCACTAATGGGTGCTGGTGGCTTCACAGTAAGAATAAGATCTTCCTGAAGCAGGAATCGAATCACACCAGAACACAAGGGATTGGTTCTTTCTTACTGGAGGAATGAACAAATTCGGTGGAGTGGATGACTCCCCCCGGTTGAAAAAATTAACGCTATAACACGCAATATGAGCAAGGGAGAACGAATCTACTATCTCAAACTGCAAGCACAGGAGAAAATAAATGAACATGGTCAACAATGCTGATATTTAATCTGAGTCACACACAGTGACACGAGGTATCAACTGTAAAAAAATTTCACTTACAAACGTTAACAACATGTGAAAGTTACTCGAGAAATAACTTCTTACAATGCACTGATTACTGTCAACTAGGATGGGATCACCATCTGAAACATTAGGAACAACAACAGACACTCTAGTGAGAACACTAGCCGTAACAGAGACGTCTTTCTGCATATGGCATGTGACATCAACAAGAGATGGCATTACTAGTTGCAAGTAATCGTTTTTTGACAAGGCATCCCCTGTGGAGAAACTACTACTCGAACTAGCAGACATTGCAGGGATAGGCTGTGCACTCAAGGCAGTCTGAGTGTCCCCGGACACTTGAGGCAATGGAACACTATCCTGCAAGTCTGAAGGTGTAGATGGAACACAGATGGGAGTGACAGAGTTACTAGTGCCTGACCGCTCGGCTACGTTAATAAGTAATGAACAAATCTATAGGAACTTAATCTGAACTTCACATTTCGCAGCACTTTAACAAATCTCAGATACAAGCTGTGAGAACAAACACATTGCTCAGTCAGTAAGGGAATATTGGTACTGTGGACTGATTCATATTGACTTTGACTGGCATGATACACTAAGTGAACGTTCAAAAGTGACTGGGACATCTTGTCAGTGAAGTTACTTAAGGACATAAAGACAAGAAAAATGGAGAGAATGACACAATAAGCTTAAACGGGAAGAAAATGCTTAACTATTCTGCATAAGTAATTAAAAATTGACAGGTCACACAGTAAGCAAAGAACTCACACAAGAAAAATATGCAACTGAATGAACAACACTTTGAAAATCAAGAGAACTTTTACTTTACTCAAATCTAATTTGCTCAACTTTTACTTTAAATTGAATGAATGGCACAGTGAGTTGTCTTTACTTTCAGTGCAACAAGGAAATACACAATAAAATGATAAAATGGACTCAATAAACTTGTGCAAAATAAAACAAACTGGGACACAATTCACTAGAATAAAATAAAATGGCACAGACAGAATAAAATATTATGCACAGAACAGAGCATATGAAACTGAACTGAAATAAACTGTAGCAATATTGCAAATGACAATTGTTAATTAAAAAGTATTGCACAACACTGTATGAATTTGTATGTGTGTGTGTGTGTGTGTGTGTGTGTGTGTGTGTGTGTGTGTGTGAGAGAGAGACATAAAATCTCTGCAAGAAAACTTTAATGGCAAGACAATATTTGCACAAGAATTATTGCAAAATGAGTCAAAGTGCAATAATAAAAATTATTACACACACAAGAAAAGAAATATATCAAGGAATGAACTGATTGAACACTTTAACTCTTAACTACAACTTAAACAACACTTAACAAGCAAAAGAACAATTTACTCTAAAAGAAGAACTTAAAAATTGCACTAAGAGTGAATTTGTTCAATGAAACATGAAAAATAATAGGTGCTAAAACACAGAACAAAAAGTTTGAACACTTACAGTGATGCAGAGCACAACACTTACAGTGATGCAGAACACAACACTTACAGTGATGCAGAACACAACACTTACAGTGATGCAGAACACAACACTTACAGTGATGCAGAACACAACACTTACAGTGATGCAGAACACAACACTTACAGTGATGCAGAACACAACACTTACAGTGATGCAGAACACAACACTTACAGTGATGCAGAACACAACACTTACAGTGATGCAGAACACAACACTTACAGTGATGCAGAACACAACACTTACAGTGATGCAGAACACAACACTTACAGTGATGCAGAACACAACACTTACAGTGATGCAGAACACAACACTTACAGTGATGCAGAACACAACACTTACAGTGTTGCAGAACACAACACTTACAGTGATGCAGAACACAACACTTACAGTGATGCAGAACACAACACTTACAGTGATGCAGAACACAACACTTACAGTGTTGCAGAACACAACACTTACAGTGATGCAGAACACAACACTTACAGTGATGCAGAACACAACACTTACAGTGATGCAGAACACAACACTTACAGTGATGCAGAACACAACACTTACAGTGATGCAGAACACAACACTTACAGTGATGCAGAACACAACACTTACAGTGATGCAGAACACAACACTTACAGTGATGCAGAACACAACACTTACAGTGATGCAGAACACAACACTTACAGTGATGCAGAACACAACACTTACAGTGATGCAGAACACAACACTTACAGTGATGCAGAACACAACACTTACAGTGATGCAGAACACAACACTTACAGTGATGCAGAACACAACACTTACAGTGTTGCAGAACACAACACTTACAGTGATGCAGAACACAACACTTACAGTGATGCAGAACACAACACTTACAGTGATGCAGAACACAACACTTACAGTGTTGCAGAACACAACACTTACAGTGATGCAGAACACAACACTTACAGTGATGCAGAACACAACACTTACAGTGATGCAGAACACAACACTTACAGTGATGCAGAACACAACACTTACAGTGATGCAGAACACAACACTTACAGTGATGCAGAACACAACACTTACAGTGATGCAGAACACAACACTTACAGTGATGCAGAACACAACACTTACAGTGATGCAGAACACAACACTTACAGTGATGCAGAACACAACACTTACAGTGATGCAGAACACAACACTTACAGTGATGCAGAACACAACACTTACAGTGATGCAGAACACAACACTTACAGTGATGCAGAACACAACACTTACAGTGATGCAGAACACAACACTTACAGTGATGCAGAACACAACACTTACAGTGATGCAGAACACAACACTTACAGTGATGCAGAACACAACACTTACAGTGATGCAGAACACAACACTTACAGTGATGCAGAACACAACACTTACAGTGATGCAGAACACAACACTTACAGTGATGCAGAACACAACACTTACAGTGATGCAGAACACAACACTTAGTGATGCAGAACACAACACTTAGTGATGCAGAACACAACACTTACAGTGATGCAGAACACAACACTTACAGTGATGCAGAACACAACACTTAGTGATGCAGAACACAACACTTACAGTGATGCAGAACACAACACTTACAGTGATGCAGAACACAACACTTACAGTGATGCAGAACACAACACTTACAGTGATGCAGAACACAACACTTACAGTGATGCAGAACACAACACTTACAGTGATGCAGAACACAACACTTACAGTGATGCAGAACACAACACTTACAGTGATGCAGAACACAACACTTACAGTGATGCAGAACACAACACTTACAGTGATGCAGAACACAACACTTACAGTGATGCAGAACACAACACTTACAGTGATGCAGAACACAACACTTACAGTGATGCAGAACACAACACTTACAGTGATGCAGAACACAACACTTAGTGATGCAGAACACAACACTTAGTGATGCAGAACACAACACTTACAGTGATGCAGAACACAACACTTACAGTGATGCAGAACACAACACTTACAGTGATGCAGAACACAACACTTACAGTGATGCAGAACACAACACTTACAGTGATGCAGAACACAACACTTACAGTGATGCAGAACACAACACTTACAGTGATGCAGAACACAACACTTACAGTGATGCAGAACACAACACTTACAGTGATGCAGAACACAACACTTACAGTGACGCAGAACACAACACTGTGATGCAGAACACAACACTTACAGTGATGCAGAACACAACACTTACAGTGATGCAGAACACAACACTTACAGTGATGCAGAACACAACACTTACAGTGATGCAGAACACAACACTTACAGTGATGCAGAACACAACACTTACAGTGATGCAGAACACAACACTTACAGTGATGCAGAACACAACACTTACAGTGATGCAGAACACAACACTTACAGTGATGCAGAACACAACACTGCAGAACACAACACTTACAGTGATGCAGAACACAACACTTACAGTGATGCAGAACACAACACTTACAGTGATGCAGAACACAACACTTACAGTGATGCAGAACACAACACTTACAGTGATGCAGAACACAACACTTACAGTGATGCAGAACACAACACTTACAGTGATGCAGAACACAACACTTACAGTGATGCAGAACACAACACTTACAGTGATTGCAGAACACAACACTTACAGTGATGCAGAACACAACACTTACAGTGATGCAGAACACAACACTTACAGTGATGCAGAACACAACACTTACAGTGATGCAGAACACAACACTTACAGTGATGCAGAACACAACACTTACAGTGATGCAGAACACAACACTTACAGTGATGCAGAACACAACACTTACAGTGATGCAGAACACAACACTTACAGTGATGCAGAACACAACACTTACAGTGATGCAGAACACAACACTTACAGTGATGCAGAACACAACACTTACAGTGATGCAGAACACAACACTTACAGTGATGCAGAACACAACACTTACAGTGATGCAGAACACAACACTTACAGTGATGCAGAACACAACACTTACAGTGATGCAGAACACAACACTTACAGTGATGCAGAACACAACACTTACAGTGATGCAGAACACAACACTTACAGTGATGCAGAACACAACACTTACAGTGATGCAGAACACAACACTTACAGTGATGCAGAACACAACACTTACAGTGATGCAGAACACAACACATCAACATAAACACAATACTAGAATTTTCTTGCAATGAAACTTGGTATGTGAAAAATTTTGATAATAATTTCTTGCTTGCACAAAATAATGGCACTATTGTCTGTGGAAATAAGACAAATTAGACACTGGCTAAATGAAAAGAATATGAACACAAGAATGTTCAACACACAGGGAACAAAAAAAAGAATACACAAATGCTGGGATGAAAAAAATTATATATAACTGAGACAACACTGAGTTGTGATGCAGGACACAATTAAATAAATTACTGAATTACTCCACTGAATCACTGAGAGTAATAGGTGATTCTGAAGTGTAAACACAAGTTCTATACTGCTCATATGTTGCACACACAACAAGGAAAAACACTAAGTACTTACTTCAAGTGTATAAAAAGACACACAACACAACAGACATAAGATAATGCACAAAAATTAACACTGAATTAAGGAGATAAAAAGATTATTGCAAACAAACGCTGAGTCTGATCAAGAGTCACTGAATGTCACTAAGAAAATCACTGGAACACAAAAGAAATGTCTCAACACTCGCAAATGTCTCTATGAAAAATATTATCGCTGTAACGACTTGGTGAAGAATTAGGTAGATAGTGGAAGGTTGGAGGATTGTTTATGTCGTCTTGCTGCTGTCCTCTGCACACGTGATCGTAGAATTGCACTTACATCGACGATAGACTTCACACAGGAGGCTTTTAACGGTGGCGCGAAACACACTCTAGCTCTTGACCCCCTATGTGGTCCTTAAAATATGGTGCTACAACCCTTAGTAGTGCGCCGAAACACTGGTAGAGGTTGGGTGAGTACCACAACACAGTGAGAGTGGTTGGGTTTGTGGGATAACAGGGCTAAGACCGGGCAATGGTGAGACATGTGGTGAGTGGGTGGTTGGGCCTATGGGTTGAACGGCGTAAGCCTCACTGAGGACAACCAAACTGCCGCGAAGATATTCTAAGCTGGCTAGCTTAAAATACACCCACGAAATACCACAACACCACAAGGATGAAAAAGAGCACTCAGGATGGCTTGGAGCTTGACTCACAGGCGATGATGACTACTCATGTGGCTTGCTTGAGTACTGGGGTAAGACACCTGGGTTAGTTGCTAGCTGGCTTATCTTAACCCTTCACAAAGAATAGCTTGATAACTTCTCACCATGAGCACAGCAGGGGTGGAAAACTGGCTTGGCAGGCAAAGGAACTGGATGGAGTAGACTAGACTGGACTGGACTCCCTCACCACAGACTGGAAGCTGGCTTATTTTGCAAACTCGGGTCAACCCCTCGGGAGTGATGCAAATAAGCAGATAAACACTAATACACAGAGACTGACCAGTGAATGGTGTAGAAGCTGGTAGGAGCTTGAGAGAGTAGCTGACTTGAGGTAGCTGGCTTGGCTAGGTCGGCCTACTGGCGACACGAAATGGCCGTCTTGCTGGTCGAAAGAAATCTCCGTACATCGGCACAATTATCAATATTACGCCCACACCGCTGGTACCATTTATCGTAGGGGTTCTTAAATGGAGATATCGAGGGTTGTTGGATGGTAAAGATATATTGTCAGACTGTGATGATGGGAAATGGAGCCCAGCCTCAGCCTGTCCTAGCCTATGTCAAGCACCGACTGAGACGGAGGCAGAGGTACAAACGTACACATGCGCATCCCGTGACGTCACACAAACAGTCACAGGCCTAGGGATCTCCTATCTAAAGCATATGGATGATACTGATATGCTATACAACACAGGGATCAGCAACTGTGCTGAAACAGGATGCCACCCACACCAGTCCACTAACACCCTTGATGCCACCCACACCAGTCCACTAACACCCTTGATGCCACCCACACCAGTCCGCTAACACCCTTGATGCCACCCACACCAGTCCACTAACACCCAGGATGCCACCCACACCAGTCCACTAACACCCAGGATGCCACCCACACATGTCCACTAACACCCAGGATGCCACCCACACCAGTCCACTAACACCCAGGATGCCACCCACACCAGTCCACTAACACCCAGGATGCCACCCACACCAGTCCACTAACACCCAGGATGCCACCTACACCAGTCCACTAACACCCAGGATGCCACCTACACCAGTCCACTAACACCCAGGATGCCACCCACACCAGTCCACTAACACCCAGGATGCCACCCACACCAGTCCACTAACACCCAGGATGCCACCCACACCAGTCCACTAACACCCAGGATGCCACCCACACCAGTCCACTAACACCCAGGATGCCACCCACACCAGTCCACTAACACCCAGGATGCCACCCACATCAGTCCACTAACACCCAGGATGCCACCCACACCAGTCCACTAACACCCAGGATGCGACCCACACCAGTCCACTAACACCCAGGATGCCACCCACACCAGTCCACTAACACCCAGGATGTGACCCACACCAGTCCACTAACACCCAGGATGTGACCCACATCAGCCCATTAACACCCAGGATGCCACCCAGTCACTAACACCCAGGATGTGACCCACACCAGGATGTGACCCACACCAGTCCACTAACACCCAGGATGTGACCCACACCAGTCCACTAACACCCAGGATGTGACCCACACCAGTCCACTAACACCCAGGATGTGACCCACATCAGTCCACTAACACCCAGGATGCCACCCACATCAGTCCACTAACACCCAGGATGTGACCCACACCAGTCCACTAACACCCAGGATGTGACCCACACCAGTCCACTAACACCCAGGATGCCACCCACACCAGTCCACTAACACCCTTGATGCCACCCACACCAGTCCACTAACACCCTTGATGCCACCCACACCAGTCCACTAACACCCAGGATGCCACCCACACCAGTCCACTAACACCCAGGATGCCACCCACACACTAACACCCAGGATGTGACCAGTCCACTAACACTCAGGATGCCACCCACACCAGTCCACTAACACCCAGGATGCCACCCACACCAGTCCACTAACACCCAGGATGCCACCCACACCAGTCCACTAACACCCAGGATGCCACCCACACCAGTCCACTAACACCCAGGATGCCACCCACACCAGTCCACTAACACCCAGGATGCCACCCACACCAGTCCACTAACACTCAGGATGCCACCCACACCAGTCCACTAACACCCAGGATGCCACCCACACCAGTCCACTAACACCCAGGATGCCACCCACACCAGTCCACTAACACCCAGGATGCCACCCACACCAGTCCACTAACACCCAGGATGCCACCCACACCAGTCCACTAACACCCAGGATGCCACCCACACCAGTCCACTAACACCCAGGATGCCACCCACACCAGTCCACTAACACCCAGGTACCTGTTTTCTTAACAGGTAAACATGGATAACATGTGTCTTAAGGAAACACGACGTAATATTTTCAGCCGTACGTTCAGTGTGAGAGTTGAGTGAGGTAGTCATTGAGATACTGAATAAACTGACGTTATATATACAGGAAATCTCTCTCCTCCATACTGTACTGTGATCATTAGGTACCCTATACCCATCCTGAGGGTGGAAGTCACCCCATGCCCATCCTGAGGGTGGTAGTCACCCCATTCCCATCATGTGTGTGGTAGTCACCCCATTCCCATCCTGTGGGTGGTAGTCACCCCATGCCCATCCTGAGGGTGGTAGTCACCCCATACCCATCCTGTGTGTTGTAGTCACCCCATACCCATCCTGTGGGTGGTAGTCACCCCATACCCATCCTGTGTGTTGTAGTCACCCCATACCCATCCTGTGGGTGGTAGTCACCCCATACCCATCCTGTGTGTTGTAGTCACCCCATACCCATCCTGTGGGTGGTAGTCATCCCTTACCCAGTCCTGTGGGTGGTAGTCACCCCATACCCATCCTGTGGGGAATAGTCACCCCATACCCATCCTGTGGGTGGTAGTCAAACCATACCCATCCTGTGGGTGGTAGTCACACCATACCCATCCTGTGGGTGATAGTCACACCATACCCATCCTGTGGGTGGTAGTCATACCATACCCATCCTGTGGGGGGTAGTCACCCCATACCAATCCTGTGGGTGGTACTCACACCATACCCATCCTGTGGGTGATAGTCACACCATATCCATCCTGTGAGTGGTAGTCACCCCATACCCATCCTGTGGGGGGTAGTAACCCCATACCCATTCTGTGGGTGGTAGTCACCCCATTCCCATCCTCTGGGTGGTAGTCACACCATATCCATCCTGTGGGGGGTAGTCACCCCATAACCATCCTGTGAAAGGTGGTCATCCCATTCCCAGTCCTGTGGGTGGTAGTCACCCCATACCCATCCTGTGGGGGTAGTCACTCCATACCCATCCTGTGGGTGGTAGTCAAACCATACCCATCCTGTGGGTGGTAGTCACACCATAGCCATCCTGTGGGTGATAGTCACACCGTACCCATCATGTGGGTGGTAGTCATACCATACCCATCCTCTGGGGGTAGTCACCCCATACCCATCCTGTGGGTGGTAGTCAAACCACACCCGTCCTGTGGGTGGTACTCACACCATACCCATCCTGTGAGTGGTAGCCACACCATACCCATCCTGTGGGTGGTAGTTACCACATACCCATCCTGTGGGTGATTGTCACACCATACCCATCCTGTGGGTGGTAGTCACACCATACCCATCCTGTGAGTGGTAGCCACACCATACCCATCCTGTGGGTGGTAGTCACACCATACCCATCCTGTGAGTGGTAGTCACACCATACCCATCCTGTGGGTGGTAGTCACACCATACCCATCCTGTGAGTGGTAGCCACACCATACCCATCCTGTGGGTGGTAGTTACCACATAGCCATCCTTTCAAAGTTTATTCTCTATAAGGATTACAATGCTGAGTTTACAGAAATTTGGTTATTGTGTGGTTTACATGTAGTAAAATTGTGATTACAGAGTGTACCACTAGAACGCTTAGCATGGCTAGGTATTACAGAGTGTACCACTAGAACGCTTAGCATGGCTAGGTATTACAGAGTGTACCACTAGAACACTTAGCATGGCTAGGTATTATAGAGTGTACCACTAGAACACCTAGCATGGCTAGGTATTACAGAGTGTACCACTAGAACACCTAGCATGGCTAGGTATTACAGAGTGTACCACTAGAACACTTAGCATGGCTAGGTATTACAGAGTGTACCACTAGAACACCTAGCATGGCTAGGTATTACAGAGTGTACCACTAGAACACTTAGCATGGCTAGGTATTATAGAGTGTACCACTAGAACACCTAGCATGGCTAGGTATTACAGAGTGTACCACTAGAACACCTAGCATGGCTAGGTATTACAGAGTGTACCACTAGAACACCTAGCATGGCTAGGTATTACAGAGTGTACCACTAGAACACTTAGCATGGCTAGGTATTACAGAGTGTACCACTAGAACACTTAGCATGGCTAGGTATTACAGAGTGTACCACTAGAACGCTTAGCATGGCTAGGTATTACAGAGTGTACCACTAGAACGCTTAGCATGGCTAGGCATTACAGAGTGTACCACTAGAACACTTAGCATGGCTAGGCATTACAGAGTGTACCACTAGAACGCTTAGCATGG
This sequence comes from Cherax quadricarinatus, assembly GCF_038502225.1. NCBI lineage: Eukaryota > Metazoa > Arthropoda > Malacostraca > Decapoda > Parastacidae > Cherax > Cherax quadricarinatus. The sequence goes on along the minus strand of NC_091358.1, from coordinate 22,410,058 downwards.
CTAGGTATTACAGAGTGTACCACTAGAACGCTTAGCATGGCTAGGTATTACAGAGTGTACCACTAGAACGCTTAGCATGGCTAGGCATTACAGAGTGTACCACTAGAACGCTTAGCATGGCTAGGTATTACAGAGTGTGCCACTAGAACGCTTAGCATGGCTAGGTATTACAGAGTGTGCCACTAGAACGCTTAGCATGGCTAGGTATTACAGAGTGTACCACTAGAACGCTTAGCATGGCTAGGCATTACAGAGTGTACCACTAGAACACTTAGCATGGCTAGGTATTACAGAGTGTACCACTAGAACGCTTAGCATGGCTAGGCATTACAGAGTGTACCACTAGAACACTTAGCATGGCTAGGTATTACAGAGTGTACCACTAGAACGCTTAGCATGGCTAGGCATTACAGAGTGTACCACTAGAACACTTAGCATGGCTAGGTATTACAGAGTGTACCACTAGAACGCTTAGCATGGCTAGGTATTACAGAGTGTACCACTAGAACGCTTAGCATGGCTAGGTATTACAGAGTGTACCACTAGAACACCTAGCATGGCTAGGTATTACAGAGTGTACCACTAGAACACCTAGCATGGCTAGGTATTACAGAGTGTACCACTAGAACGCTTAGCATGGCTAGGTATTACAGAGTGTACCACTAGAACACCTAGCATGGCTAGGTATTACAGAGTGTACCACTAGAACGCTTAGCATGGCTAGGTATTACAGAGTGTACCACTAGAACACCTAGCATGGCTAGGTATTACAGAGTGTACCACTAGAACGATTAGCATGGCTAGGTATTACAGAGTGTACCACTAGAACACCTAGCATGGCTAGGTATTACAGAGTGTACCACTAGAACGCTTAGCATGGCTAGGTATTACAGAGTGTACCACTAGAACACCTAGCATGGCTAGGTATTACAGAGTGTACCACTAGAACGCTTAGCATGGCTAGGTATTACAGAGTGTACCACTAGAACACTTAGCATGGCTAGGTATTACAGAGTGTACCACTAGAACGCTTAGCATGGCTAGGCATTACAGAGTGTACCACTAGAACGTTTAGCATGGCTAGGTATTACAGAGTGTACCACTAGAACGCTTAGCATGGCTAGGTATTACAGAGTGTACCACTAGAACGCTTAGCATGGCTAGGCATTACAGAGTGTACCACTAGAACGTTTAGCATGGCTAGGTATTACAGAGTGTACCACTAGAACGCTTAGCATGGCTAGGTATTACAGAGTGTACCACTAGAACGCTTAGCATGGCTAGGCATTACAGAGTGTACCACTAGAACGCTTAGCATGGCTAGGCATTACAGAGTGTACCACTAGAACACTTAGCATGGCTAGGCATTTCGGGCATACTTAGTTTTATTCTTAGGGCATACTGTGGGTAATAGTCACACCATACCCATCCTGTGGGTGGTAGTCACACCATACCCATCCTGTGAGTGGTAGTCACCCCATACCCGTCCTGTGGGGGGTAGTCACCCCATACCCATCCTGTGGGTGGTAGTCACCCCATTCCCATCCTCTGGGTGGTAGTCACCCCATACCCATCCTGTGAGTGGTGGTCATCCCATACCCAGTCCTGTGGGTGGTAGTCACCCCATACCCATCCTGTGGGCGGTAGACACCCCATACCCATCCTGTGTGTGGTAGTCACCCCATACCCATCCTGTGTGTGGTAGCCACCCCATACCCATCCTGTGTGTGGTAGTCACCCCATACCCATCCTGTGTGTGGTAGTCACCCCATACCCATCCTGTGGGTGGTAGTCACACCATACCCATCCTGTGTGTGGTAGACACACCATACCTATCCTGTGGGTGGTAGCCACCCCATACCCATCCTGTGGGTGATGGTCACCCCTTACCCATCCTGTGGGTCGTAGCCACCTGATACCCATCCTGTAGGTGGTAGTCATACCATACGCATCCTATAGACCTGGAATTTACCTGGAGAGGGTTTTGGGGGTCAACGCCCCCGCCGCTCGGTCTGAGACCAGGCCTCATGGTGGATTAGGGTCTATTCAATCAGGCTGTTATTGTTTGCCGCACGCAAGCTGATGTATGAACCACAGCCTGGTTGGTCAGGTACTGACTTTTGGTACCTGTCCAGTGCCTTCTTGAAGACAGTCAGCGGTCTATTGGTAATCCTGCTCGTGTATCCTGGGAGGCAGTTGAACAGTCTTGGGCCCCTGACACTTATTGTGTTGTCTCTCAGTGTACTCTTGGAGCCCCTGCTTTTCATCAGGGGAATGTTGCATCTCCTTCCGAGTCTTTTGCTTTCATTGGGAGTGATTTTCGTGTGCAGGTTTGGTACCAATCCCTCCAGGATCTTCCACGTGTATATTATCATGTATCTCTCTCGCCTGCGCTCCAGTGAATACAGATCAAGGACCTTCAACCGTTCTCAGTAATTTAGGTGCCTTATCGTACTTATATGTGCCATGAAAGTCTTTGTACACTCTCCAGGTCTGCAATGTCGCCAGCCTTGAAGGACGCCGTTTGTGCACAACAGTATTCCAGTCTAGAGAGCACAAGCGATTTGTAGAGAATCATCATGGCTTGGTGTCCCTAGTTTTGAAGGTTCTCATTATCCATCCTATCATTTTCCTAGCGCATGAGGTAAGGACCGTGTTGTGGTCTTTGAAGGCGAAACCCTCTGACATTATCACTCCCAGGTCCTTCACATTACTCTTTTGCTCTATTTTATGGTTAGAATTTGCTGTATACCCTTACACATTTTTAATTTCTTCAAGTTTCCCATTTCTGAGTAGTTGAAATTTCTCCTCGTTGAATTTCATATTGTTTTGAGTGGCCAATTCGATGATTTGGTTGATGTCCGCTTGGAGTCTCGCGGTGTCTTTGATGGAGGTCACTGCCATGGTAATCTGGATGTCATCCGCAAAGGAAGACACAGAGCTATGGCTTACATCTCTGTCTATGTCAGAAATGAGGATGAGGAATAGAATGGGAGCGAGTACTGTGCCTTGTGGAACAGAGCTTTTTACCATGGCTGCCTGGGACTTTACTCTGTTTACTATTACTCTTTGTGTTCTGTTTGTCAGGAAGTTATAAATCCATCTACCAACTTTTCCCGTTGTTCCTTTATCCTGCATTTTGTGTGCTATTACTCCATGGTCACACTTGTCGAAAGCTTTTGCGAAGTCTGTGTATACTACATCTGTATTTTGTTTATCCTCTACAGCATTCAGGACCTTGTCATAGTGATCCAGTAGCTGGGACAGGCAGGAGTGACCTGTTCTAAACCCGTGTTGTCCTGGGTTGTGTAATTGATGGGTATCTAGGTGGTTGGTGATCTTGCTTCTTAGAACCCTCTCAAAGATATTTATAATATGGGATGTTAGTGCTATCGGTCTGTATTTTGCTTTACTGCCACCTTTGTGGAGTGGGGCTATGTCTGTTGTTTTTAGTGTGTGTGGGATGACTCCTGTGTCCATGCTCCCTCTCCATAAAATGCTGAAGGCACGCAATAGGGACTTCTTGCAATTCTTGATGAACACGGAGTTCCATGAGTCTGCGCCTGGGGCAGAGTGCATGGGCATGTCATTAATTGCCTCTTCAAAGTCTTGTGGAGTTAGAATAATATGCGAGATTTTTGGGATGACCAAATTTTGGGTTTCGTTCATGAAGAATTCATTTGGATTGTTAACCCTTAGTGTGGGCAGTGGATCACTGAACACTGAGTCATATTGGTGTAGACAGCCTGTACTGTCTGCACAGACAGTACATGCTGTCTGTCAGCTTTGTTCATATTTCGCGCCACTCAGGTGCTGCCTTCTGGGCCTGCTCCAGGTCAGTGGGATGCTGGGCCCACACACTCTCACTCACACAGCGGCCTAGCAGCAAGAAACAAGGCCTACTAGTTCTCTCCTCTCGTGGGATGGCCCTACCCGGGCCATGGGCACAACACACAAGCCTGTGTACCCACCACTACATTACAAATAAAGTTAAGAAGCCTCCGAAGACGTCTATCATTCACGCACCCGCTACCCGCATTACCAAATAATCTTGTTATAAATGGCGGGAAGCAGTGGTCGCAGCAGTTGTGTTTGCCTGGAGAGAGGAAGGGATGAAGTCATCTTCACTTCATCACCCCATACAAGAAGCGTCCGTCTCTCAACGAGTTATCCTGATGTCGTTTCTGCACGTTTCAGCATCCAGACACAGGTACAAGCAGGATCTAGCCGAAATTTGCCGAATTTCTTCGAGAATTGTAAATGGCGTCCCAGTGACCCCACGCTACAGCGTCCCACGCTGTTTCTCAAGTCACGTGTTCAGCGTGTTCTGCTGTTGTTTAGCTCAGCACACCTGTTTCAGCAAGCCAGAGGTGACTTTTGTGGTGATTTATGCATCCAGTGTGCGTTTCATCGTGTTGTGGGTTTGAGAGGAGGAAGTGGCCAGATGCTCCCTCACCATACACTCACCCACGCTCCTCGCCACCACACTACCATACACTCACCACTACTCACTCCCTCTGCTGTGTTTTCTGCTGTTTTCCATGTGAATTCATTGCCAGAGCTGTGTATCCGAGTGCCCGAGGCCACTCGCCACGTGGATCACTAAGGCATGTGGATCAGCAAGCCATGTGGAACAGCAAGCCATGTGGATCAGCATGCCATGTAGATCAGCAAGTCAAGTGGATCAGCATGCCACGAAGATCACTAAGCCATGTAGATCAGCAAGCCATGTGGATCAGCAAGCCACGTGGATCAGCAAGCCATGTGGATTAGCATGCCACGTGGATCAGCATGCCATGTAGATCACGGTGCCCCATGGGGTGTGGGCGATGTCATGTGGATCTACAAGCCACGTGGGTTACCAAGCCAGATGTCCCAGGCCACATGCTGTGGTCTGCTGCCCGCATCACATTGACGTCACCGACAATGCTGCCCGACTTCATGACGTCACAATGTCTGCCTGACGTCACCTCAAGATGTCTGCTGACGTCACAGTGCTGCTGAGGTCACCTCGCAATATCACGCCTGACATCACATGATGTCACATTGAGTGTTTCAGTAAATATTTCAGTATTTTCGAGAAAATTGAGAGAAGATATATGCCGTGTGTTAATTAATTCCTCTCAGTGTTCTCACATGTTAGTGTATGGCTTAGTGTCAGTTTTGTGCTCAGAAAAGCATCATTTGCTAGTTAAGCCATGTTGTACAGCATGTACCGCGGGTGTGTTTAAAGTTTTCCATGTGTCCAGTGGTCTGAGCCAGACCCCTGAGTAGCACCACTGTGTTAAGTCACCCGGTGTGACCAGTGCGTTTGACAGCTGATATCAGTCAGCCCCTGAGCGTATGAGCCCCCTTGTACAGAAAGCTCTTATGCTCGTCGCTCATAGATGTTCTGCAGAATCGTACCTGCTACGATTCCCATCAAGATTTGTTTCACTTCACCTCCAGTCCTTCAGAGTGCAGTTATATGTAGAGAAACAAGTCTGGGGACGCTTAGACTAACCTCCGATATAACTCCCTGCCGAGAGAATGACACTTGTCAAGCAGCAGTTAGCCCTGTCGGCAGGTGCCGTGTCAGCCTCGTGTCACAAGCTTCAGTGAGCAGCCTGCATGAAGATGCCACTTCGGCTGCTAGCTCGCTCACTGCAGTCTGGTGTATGATGTTACGACTCTCAGATGTTTCGCCCAGTCGTCTCTGCCACGACTCGCTCCACGACTCACTCCACGCTTGCCGGCAGTGACAGCCCAGCGACAGTACCAGTCGAGAAGTGTCCTCCTGAGTCGCTTGCCAGAAGTCCTGCCCAGTTGCCGAGTTTTGTCGACGCCTCACTCGAGGGCACCAGCATGTCGTGCCCCAGGTTGGGTGAAACCTGCGGCAACTCCTACGATGACTGCTTCACCGTTCCAGAGGAGACCGTACCCTGTTACGTCACAGCTCAGCTGCAGCGATGTCTCCTGTGTTGCAGTATCTGTCCAGATGCAGAAAGGCGTGCAGTGATGCCCTTCAACGCTCACTGCCTATGACCACAATGTTTAGCACACCCCACATGTTTTTTTATTCCCTCCCTGTAAGAAGTTTTTTTTTCCATGTCCATATGTATATATATGTTTTCATTTCATGTTCTGTGCCCTGCTCCTACGAGAGAGAGATCAAGTTTTTTTTTTACCACCAGTATTGTCACGTCGAGACGACGCGAGGTAGGTGGCCGAGCGAATGTAGACAGCCTGTACTGTCTGCACAGACAGTACATGCTGTCTGCCAGCTTAGTTCACATTTTGCAGCACTAAGGTGCTGCCCTCTGGGCCTGCTCCAGGTCAGTGGGAAGCTGGGCCCACACACTCTCACTCTCTCAGCGGCCTAGCAGCAAGACAAAGGCCTACTAGTTCTCCCTCTCGTGGGATGGCCCTCCTGGGCCATGAGCACAACACACAAGCCTGTGTACCCACCACTACATTACTAATAAAGTAAAGAAGCCTCCAAAGACATTTATAATTCACACCCCGCTTTCAGTTCACCAAATAATCTCCTTATATTGGGACTATAGTATCTCACTCATTTCTTGGCTGTCATCTGTGTATGTCCCATCCCACCTAAGCAGAGGCCCAATACTGGATGTTGTTACTTTCCTTAGATTTGGCATAAGAGAAGAAGTTTTTTTTTTTTAATTTCCTTTATGGCTTTTAGTTCTTCCTGTGATTCTTGTCTCCTATAAGATTCCTTCAGCTTAAGTTCGTTATTTGCAATTTCGTTGACTAGCACCTCCCTTCATATTTCATATATATTGACCCCAATCAGCAGCTCTGTGACTCTTCGCCTTTGTATAGGAAACGTCTTCTTCTTTCTAGTTTACATCTTCTCTTTTTCTTAATGGAATGTGTCTTGAACAGATCTCAAGAACCACAGAATTCATTTTTTCAAGGCAAATGTTCGGATCAGTGTTGTTTAGGATATCTTCCCAACTTGTTTCATTTAGGACATGGTTTACTTGATCCCATTGTATGTTTTTGTTATTGAAGTTGAATTTCGTGAAGACACGCTCATGACTGCTCACATTTTGCTGGTCAGGAGCCCTGTGCATACATGTCTGTACATCTATTATGTTGTGATCTGATTGTATTGTCTTTGATACAGTTATATTACATATCAGATCATCGTTGTTAGTGAAGATGAGGTCCAGCATAGTTTCTAGTCTTGTAGGCTCTACTATTTGTTGGTTTAAAGTGAATTTGGTGCAGAGATTTAATAGCTCGTGTGTGTGTGAATTTTCATCTGAGCTGCCTCCCGGAGTGATCTCTGCTAAAACATTGTTTGCTATACTCTTCCATTTTAGGTGTCTCAGGTTGAAGTCTCCCAGTAGTAAGATGTTTGGGGCAGGAGTTGGGAGATTTTCCAGACAGTGGTCAACTTTATCAAGCTGCTCCTGGAATTGCTGGTATTACAATCCAGGAGTCCCAAAAGCCCGTTATCCTGCGTGTAAAGGAAGCAAAATAAATACAGCAGAAAAACTTTTGACTTATATTATCCTTCACCAATTTAGAACAGAAGTATGTACACTATATACACTATGTACAGTGATAGGTATTAGTGCACTCCACGGTAAGCAAGACAGAATAGAAGCCACCAGAGAGCAGACCGTGCTTCAACCAGCTGTAGAACAGGAATGACAAGGGCAGACAGGCGAGTTGTACCCACATAACCTCTGCAGTTGCCAAAACAATCTTCTCATTGGCTGGAACCTGGGTACTGATTGAACGATGGGGCCCCATCGTCAACCCTTAGCCCCTGGTTTGCTGGTTGGGGGAGATAGCCTGTAAATGAGGGTGTGTACATGCGCCGAATAAAGGTTACGTACTCCTTGCATGCCACACTCCCACCCCGAGAGGGCTCAGGATTAGGCTCCCACCTCCCAGTGGTAACCGTGCTGCCATGGCACCAAATAATGGGACTGGCTTTCCTCTCAACCATCCAACTCTTAGATAGAGCTCAGCTTTATTCATGACAAAGCCAAACCCTAAACTCAGAGCGAGACAGCAGACAGTTAGGCTAACATAGGTCCAAGACACGGGCGGACAGTAGCCCATGTCCCCTCACTAAAAAAAAAGAAAACAACCCACACCAGGGGATCAAAATAAGAGCTTGAAAAAGGTTACCACAGGTAACCTAACACACACACTCGTGGAGGAGTCACGCGGTTTGAGCTCGTGTTTTGGTGGTAATTTCTGACTGTGCCATAAGGAATAGAGTGTGGGATATAGGCATGTGCACGCATAAGAGTGCATATAATCACTTAAGCCCCGAAAAAAGGAAATATAAGTGATCACAGAAAAGAAAAAAAGGAAATATTGGCTGAGTGTTTAGTGACGGCCGTTGGAAGGGTGAACGGTTGTGTCAGGCCAAAATAGTGTTGCCATAATAACGCTGTGGGGTATTTTGAAGAATAAGTGCGACTCAAGACCAGGGAGATAAGAGATATGTATAGATGTGTCAGTAAATACAGTGAGTGAGTGAAAAAATTAGAAGTGCTAGAGACTATAGTGCATACAGGAAGTTAGTGGAAAAATTACCGAGAAGCATCAAACTTCAACTTCTGGGACAGGACAGACCGGCAACGTTACTCCACTGCCAGCCGCAAGTAATATTCACCTAGTTTGAGTTGCATGGGGTCAATAGTACCTGTCTCTAGCTGGAACTGGGGGTCACTCTCCTCGAGCTATCAGAATTAGAATAAGCAGCATTTACTGGCATTTAATAAAATTTAGAGGTAGTGGCATATAGGCAAAGCCTAGTGTATTTATTTTTGAACGTTATTTTAAACGCATGAGAGTACAGTGGGAACCAAGAGATCGGGTACATATACAATACATATGTAGTACATACGTGGGAAATAAGGACTGTTTACATAAACATATGCACACACTAGGTGAGGACAGCTCTGCTGTTAGGCACTTGAATAGCTGTAGCACACACACACACACACACACACACACACATATGCACACACACACACACACACACACACACACACACACACACACACACACACACACACACACACACACACACACACACACACACACACAGGAGGCATAGGACCCAGGAAAACAAGGAGATTAGTAGAAGAGCCAGAAACGAGTATGCACAGATAAGGAGGGAGGCCCAGCGACAGTATGAAAACGACATAGCATCGAAAGTCAAATCTGACCCGAAACTGCTGTATAGCCACATTAGGAGGAAGACAACAGTCAAGGACCAGGTGATAAGGCTGAGGAAAGAAGGTGGAGAACTCACAAGAAACGATCAAGAGGTATGTGAGGAGCTAAACAAGAGATTTAAGGAAGTATTTACAGTAGAGACAGGAAGGACTCTGGGGGGACAGACCAGACGGGGACACCAGCAAGGAATACACCAACAAGTGTTGGACGACATACATACAGATGAGGAGGAGGTGAAGAAACTGCTAAGGGACATCGATACCTCAAAGGCAATGGGACCAGACAACATCTCCCCGTGGGTCCTTAGAGAGGGAGCAGATATATTGTGCGTGCCACTTACCACAATCTTCAACACATCCCTGGAAACTGGGCAACTACCTGAGGTATGGAAGACGGCAAATGTAGTTCCCATTTTTAAAAAAGGAGACAGAAAAGAGGCACTAAACTATAGACCTGTGTCATTGACGTGTATAGTATGCAAAATTATGGAGAAGATTATCAGGAGGAGAGTGGTGGAGCACCTGGAACGGAACAGGAGTATAAATGCCAACCAGCACGGATTCACGGAAGGCAAATCCTGTGTCACAAACCTTCTGGAGTTTTATGATAAAATAACAGAAGTAAGACAAGAGAGAGAGGGGTGGGTTGATTGCATCTTCTTGGACTGTAAGAAGGCCTTTGACACAGTTCCTCACAAGAGATTAGTGCAGAAGCTAGAGCACCAGGCGCATATAACAGGAAGGGCACTGCAATGGATCAGAGAATACCTGACAGGGAGGCAACAACGAGTCATGGTACGTAATGATGTATCACAGTGGGCACCTGTGACGAGCGGGGTCCCACAGGGGTCGGTCCTAGGACCAGTGCTATTTTTGGTATATGTGAACGACATGACGGAAGGGTTAGACTCAGAAGTGTCCCTGTTTGCAGATGATGTGAAGTTAATGAGGAGAATTAAATCTGATGAGGACCAGGCAGGACTTCAAAGAGACCTGGACAGACTGGACACCTGGTCCAGCAAATGGCTTCTCGAATTTAATCCTGCCAAATGCAAAGTCATGAAGATGGGGGAGGGGCACAGAAGACCACAGACAGAGTATAGGCTAGGTGGCCAAAGACTGCAAACCTCACTAAAGGAGAAAGATCTTGGGGTGAGTATAACACCGAGCATGTCTCCGGAAGCACATATCAATCAGATAACTGCTGCAGCATATGGGCGCCTGGCAAACCTGAGAACAGCATTCCGATACCTTAGTAAGGAATCATTCAAGACACTGTACACCGTGTATGTCAGGCCCATACTGGAGTATGCAGCACCTGTTTGGAACCCGCACTTGATAAAGCACGTCAAGAAACTAGAGAAAGTACAAAGGTTTGCGACAAGGTTAGTTCCAGAGCTAAGGGGAATGTCCTATGAGGAAAGATTAAGGGAAATCGGCCTGACCACACTGGAGGACAGGAGGGTCAGGGGAGACATGATAACGACATATAAAATACTGCGTGGAATAGACAAGGTGGACAAAGACAGGATGTTCCAGGGAGGGGACACAGAAACAAGAGGCCACAATTGGAAGTTGAAGACACAAATGAGTCAGAGAGATAGTAGGAAGTATTTCTTCAGTCATAGAGTTGTAAGGCAGTGGAATAGCCTAGAAAATGACGTAGTGGAGGCAGGAACCATACACAGTTTTAAGACGAGGTTTGATAAAGCTCATGGAGCGGGGAGAGAGAGGGCCTAGTAGCAACCGGTGAAGAGGCGGGGCCAGGAGCTAGGACTCGACCCCTGCAACCACAAATAGGTGAGTACAAATAGGTGAGTACACACACACACACACACCAGCAAGATTGGACCTTGTGTTCACCCTTGGCAGCTCAGACATTGAGGACATCAAGTATGAGAGTCCCCTAGGAGCTAGCGACCACGTGGTTCTGTGCTTTGAATACATAGTAGAGCTGCAAGTGGAGAGAATAACAGGAGTAGAATGGGAAAAACCTGACTATAAAAGAGGGGACTACATAGGGTTGAAGAACTTCCTGCGGGAGGTCCAGTGGGACAGAGAACTGGCAGGAAAGCCAGTAAATGAAATGATGGAATATGTAGCAACAAAATGCAAGGAGGCAGTGGAAAGGTTTATTCCCAAGGGCAACAGTAACAACGGGAAGACCAGAAGAGCCCCTGGTTTACCCGACGGTGTAAGGAGGCAAAAACAAAGTGCAATAGAGAATGGAAAAAGTACAGAAGGCAGAGAACACACGAAAATAGGGAGATCAGTCGCAGAGCCAGGAATGAGTACGCACAGGTAAGGAGGGAGGCCCAGCGACAGTATGAAAATGACATAGCATCGAGAATCAAGACTGACCCGAAACTGTTGTATAGCCACATCAGGAGGAAGACAACAGTCAAAGACCAGGTGATCAGATTAAGGACAGAAGGTGGAGAACTCACAAGAAATGATCAGGAGGTATGTGAGGAGCTGAACAGGAGATTTAAGGAAGTTTTTACAGTAGAGACAGGAAGGGCTGTGGGAAGACAGAACAGAAGGGAACATCAAGAGGGAATATACCAACAAGTGTTGGATGACATACGATCAACTGAGGAGGAGGTGAAGAAGCTCTTAAGTGACCTTGACACCTCAAAGGCGATGGGACCGGACAACATCTCCCCATGGGTCCTTAGAGAAGGAGCAGAGATGCTGTGTGTGCCTCTAACCACAATCTTCAACACATCCCTTGAAACTGGGCAACTACCTGAGAAATGGAAGACAGCTAATGTAGTCCCCATATTTAAGAAAGGAAACAGAAACGAGGCACTAAACTACAGACCTGTGTCTCTGACATGTATCGTGTGCAAAGTCATGGAGAAGATTATCAGGAGGAGAATGGTCGAACACCTGGAAAGGAACAAGATTATAAATGAAAACCAGCATGGGTTCATGGAAGGCAAATCTTGTATCACAAACCTCCTGGAGTTTTATGACATGGTAACAGAAGTAAGACACGAGAGAGAGGGTTGGGTAGATTGCGTTTTCCTAGACTGCAGGAAGGCCTTTGACACAGTTCCCCACAAGAGATTAGTGCAGAAGCTGGAGGATCAGGCACACGTAAAAGGAAGGGCACTGCAATGGATAAGGGAATACCTGACAGGGAGGCAGCAACGAGTCATGATACGTGAAGAAGTATCACAGTGGGCGCCTGTTACGAGCGGGGTCCCACAGGGGTCAGTTCTAGGACCAGTGCTATTTTTGATATATGTGAACGACATGATGGAAGGAATAGACTCTGAAGTGTCCCTGTTCGCAGATGACGTGAAGTTGATGAGAAGAATTAAATCGGACGAGGATGAGGCAGGACTGCAAAGAGACCTGGAGAGGCTGGACATGTGGTCCAGTAACTGGCTTCTCGAATTCAATCCAGCCAAATGCAAAGTCATGAAGATTGGGGAGGGGCAAAGAAGACCGCAGACAGAGTATAGGCTAGGTGGACAAAGACTACAGACCTCACTCAGGGTCAAAGACCTTGGGGTGACCATAACACCGAGCACATCACCGGAGGCACACATCAACCAAATAACCGCTGCAGCATACGGGCGCCTGGCAAACCTGAGAATAGCGTTCCGATACCTTAATAAGGAATCGTTCAAGACACTGTACACTGTGTATGTTAGGCCCATACTGGAGTATGCAGCACCAGTCTGGAACCCACACCTGGTCAAGCACGTCAAGAAGTTAGAGAAAGTACAAAGGTTTGCAACAAGGCTAGTCCCAGAGCTCAAGGGAATGTCGTACGAGGAAAGGTTAAGGGAAATCGGACTGACGACACTGGAGGACAGAAGGGTCAGGGGAGACATGATAACGACATACAAGATACTGCGGGGAATAGACAAGGAGGACAGAGATAGGATGTTCCAGAGAGGGGACACAGGGACAAGGGGTCACAACTGGAAGCTGAAGACTCAGACGAGTCACAGGGACGTTAGGAAGTATTTCTTCAGTCATAGAGTTGTCAGCAAGTGGAATAGCCTAGCAAGTGAAGTAGTGGAGGCAGGAACCATACATAGTTTTAAGAAGAGGTATGACAAAGCTCAGGAAGCAGAGAGAGAGAGGATCCAGTAGCGATCTGTGAAGAGGCGGGGCCAGGAGCTGAGTCTCGACCCCTGCAACCACAATTAGGTGAGTACAATTAGGTGAGTACACACACACACACACACATATATATACAGACACACACACACACACATATACAGGATTTTACACCTTCCTGTGAAGTGACCCTATAACCCTTCCTTTCCCCCCATCTCTCTCCCTCTCCTCTCTGCTCTCTTCCTCTCTCTCTCTCTCTCTCTCTCTCTCTCTCTCTCTCTCTCTCTCTCTCTCTCTCTCTCTCTCTCTCTCTCTCTCTCTTTCTCTCTCCCCCTTTATCTCATCCTCTCTCTCTCCCTCTCCCTCTCTCTCTTCCTCTCTTACTCTCTCTCTTCCTCTTCTTTTATCTGTCTCTCTCTTCCCTTGTCACTCCCCCCTCTCTCTTACCTTTTCCCTCTCTCTCACTTTCTCCCCCTTTTTCCCTTCTTTTCCCCTCCTTCTAGGCTCCCCTTCTCTCTCTCCCTATCTCTCACTCTCTCCCCCTTTTTCTTTTTCTCTTTCTCTCTCTCTTTCACTAAAAAAAAAAAAAAATGGTTGGGACTCGCAGGAATCAGGGATCAGATGACAATGGTACTGGTAGGGAGGAATGGATGGAGGAGCAGTGGAAAAGGATAGAGCAAGAATGGGAGAGAAAATTAGGAGAGCTTTCTGAAAAAATGGAGAAAGAGCTCTCTGTGAAATGGGAAAAGAGGTTGGAGAAGGAGACGAAGAATTGGGAGGCACAAGTCGAAACTGTAGTAGCCAGGTCCTAGAATTTGAGGTAAACAGGCTGAAGCAAGTCTCAGGGGTAGTGACCAGAGAAGACACACCATACGAAGCTGAGAGGCTGAACAGGAAGAAAGGAGATATGAATTATGCTAAGGTCATATCAGCCTGCAAAGAAGGGCCAGGGAGTGGAAGGGAAGAGCAGATGGGTGCAGATGGAGAAGGAGATAGGTCGAATGCTGAGGCACAACCATGCTACCAAGAGCCACTGGAAAAATCAAGGGAGAAAATGACCACATACAGACAGGAACCAGAGTCACAGAGGGAGAGGCAATGGGAGAAGGAAAGGGCAAAATCAGTGATTATCCATGGGCTTCGGGAGAGAGAGAAAAGGACACACACTGAAAGACGGCAGGAAGAAAGAAAGGAGATTGAGAAAATCATCACGAAAATAGGGGGAGAAGACATGGATGAGATTGTAAATTTTCAGAAAATAGGGGGGTACTTGAAGGGGAGAAACCGACCGATCAAGCTGATTCTCAGGACAGAAACACTGCAGAACAGGATCCTCCAAGAGAAACCACGTTTGAAAAGCTCAGAAGAGTACAAGAAGGTGTTCCTAGACAGAGACAGAACACAAACAGAGAGACGGCAGCTGAGGGAGAGGACAAAAAAGCGAAAGGAGCTAGGAAAGGAGACAAGGATGGAACCAGCAGAGGTCAGTCAGAGCAGAACAGAGCAGCAAGGGCAAGCACACACACAACTATCCTCAGAACCCCACAACCTATCACACCATCCCAACACACAATACAATCCATACCCACAGCTTCCACCCATCCCCCAACCATAGAATCCCACAGTATGCTACCAGGTCTCCCACCCCCACAGGCCCCCCAAACCACAGTGTTGGAAAGGAAACTGAAGGTATGGTACACAAATGCTGATGGAATAACAAACAAGTGGGAGGAGTGGCACGAAAGAGTCAAAGAGGCATCACCAGACATCATAGCGATCACAGAAACCAAGCTTACAGGTATGATAACAGATGCCATCTTTCCAATGGGATACCAGATCCTGAAAAAAGACAGAAGGAACAGGGGGGGGGGGAGGAGTGGCATTGCTGATCAAACACTGATGGAATTTTGATGAGCTGGAGAGAGGAGACAGTGGGGAAGAAAGTGATTACATAGCGGGAACGCTTCACTCTGGTGGTCCCAAGGTAATAATTGCAGTGATGTATAACCCACCTCAGAACAGCAGGAGGCCAAGGCAAGAGTATGATGAGAGCAATAGAGCGATGGTTGACACACTGGCTGCAGTGGCGAGAGGAGCTCATGCATGCAGGGCAAAACTCCTGATCATGGGCGACTTTAACCACAAGGAGATCGAATGGGAGAACTTGGAGCCACATGGGGGCCAAGATACATGGAGGGCTAAAATGATGGAGGTGGTACTGGAAAACTTCATGTACCAACACGTAAGGGACACTACAAGAGAGAGAGGAGAGGATGAACCAGCAAGACTGGACTTAGTATTCACCTTGAGTATTGCAGATATTGAGGACATCACATATGAAACACCCCTTGTGGCCAGCGATCATGTGGTTTTGAGCTTCGAATACACAGTAGAGCTACAAGTGGAGGGGGAAGCAGGAAGGCCAGGACAAATGAAACCAAGCTACAGGAAAGGGGACTACACAGGAATGAGGAACTTCCTGAATGAGGTTCAGTGGGACAGAGAACTGGCAGGAAAGCCAGTTAATGAGATGATGGAATATGTAGCAACAATGTGCAAGGAGACTGAGGAGAGGTTTGTACCCAAGGGTAACAGGAATAATGGAAAAGCCAGGATGAGCCCATGGTTTACCCAAAGGTGCAGGGAGGCTAAAACCAAGTGTGCTAGGGAATGGAAGAAATATAGAAGGCAAAGGACCCAGGAGAATAAGGAGAGCAGTCGTAGAGCCAGAAACGAATATGCACAGATAAGAAGGGAGGCCCAACGACAATATGAAAACGACATAGCAGCAAAAACCAAATCTGACCCGAAGCTGTTATACAGCCACATCAGGAAGAAAACAACCGTCAAGGACCAGGTCATCAGGCTAAGGAAGGAAGGAGGAGAGACAACAAGAAATGACCGTGAAGTATGTGAGGAACTCAACAAGAGATTCAAAGAAGTGTTCACAGAGGAGACAGAAGGGGCTCCAGAAAGACGGAGAGTTGGGGTACACCACCATGTGCTGGACACAGTACACACAACCGAGGAAGAAGTGAAGAGGCTTCTGAGTGAGCTAGATACCTCAAAGGCAATGGGGACAGAAAACATCTCTCCATGGGTCCTGAGAGAGGGAGCAGAGGCGCTATGTGTACCCCTAACAACAATATTCAATACATCTATCGAAACAGGGAGATTGCCTGAGGCATGGAAGACAGCAAATGTGGTCCCAATCTTTAAAAAAGGAGACAGACATGAAGCACTAAACTACAGACCAGTGTCACTGACATGTATAGTATGCAAAATCATGGAAAAGATTGTCAGGAGAAGAATGGTAGAACATCTAGAAAGGAACGATCTCATCACCAGCAGCCAACATGGTTTCAGGGACGGGAAATCCTGTGTCACAAACCTACTGGAGTTCTATGACATGGTGACAGCAGTAAGACAAGAGAGAGAGGGGTGGGTGGATTGCATTTTCTTGGACTGCAAGAAGGCGTTTGACACAGTACCACACAAGAGATTGGTGCAAAAACTGGAGGACCAAGCAGGGATAACAGGGAAGGCACTTCAATGGATCAGGGAATACTTGTCAGGAAGACAGCAGCGAGTAATGGTACGTGGTGAGGTGTCAGAGTGGGCACCTGTGACCAGCGGGGTCCCACAGGGGTCAGTCCTAGGACCAGTGCTGTTTCTGGTATTTGTGAACGACATGACGGAAGGAATAAACTCCGAGGTGTCCCTGTTTGCAGATGACGTGAAGTTGATGAGAAGAGTTCATTCGATCGAAGACCAGGCAGAAATACTAAGGGATCTGGACAGGCTGCAGACCTGGTCCAGCAACTTGCTCCTAGAGTTCAATCCCACCAAGTGCAAAGTCATGAGGATTTGGGAAGGGCAAAGAAGACCGCAGACGGAGTACAGTCTAGGGGGCCAGAGACTACAAACATCACTCAAGGAAAAAGATCTTGGGGTGAGTATAACACCAGGCACATCTCCTGAAGCGCACATCAACCAAATAACTGCTGCAGCATATGGGCGCCTGGCAAACCTCAGAACAGCATTCCGACATCTTAATAAGGAATCGTTCAGGACCCTGTACACCGTGTACGTTAGGCCCATATTGGAGTATGCGGCACCAGTTTGGAACCCACACCTAGCCAAGCATGTAAAGAAACTAGAGAAAGTGCAAAGGTTTGCAACAAGACTAGTCCCAGAGTTAAGAGGAATGTCCTATGAGAAGAGGTTAAGGGAAATCGATCTGACGACACTGGAGGACAGGAGAGATAGGGGGACATGATAACGACTTACAAAATACTGAGAGGAATTGACAAGGTGGACAAAGACAGGATGTTCCAGAGACTGGACACAGCAACACGGGGACACAGTTGGAAGCTGAAGACACAGATGAATCAAAGGGATATTAGGAAGTATTTTTTCAGCCACAGAGTAGTCAGGAAGTGGAATAGTTTGGGAAGCGATGTAGTGGAGGCAGGATCCATACATAGCTTTAAGCAGAGGTACGATAAAGCTCATGGTTCAGGGAGAGTGACCTAGTAGCGACCAGTGAAGAGGCGGGGCCAGGAGCTTGGACTCGACCCCTGCAACCTCAACTAGGTGAGTACAACTAGGTGAGTACATCCTAACCTAATATATAATTATACTAATACAGAGTAACATTGTTAGACTCTAGATAAAGAGTCTGCCAACATATTTTCTTTGTCGGCAATATATAATATTCTGAGAGAGTAGGGTTGCAGTCGTAGACTCCATCTCATGAACCTCGTATTGTGGTTCTTCATGGTTTGGATATATACTAGAGGGTTGTGATCACTGTAGACAGTGACCACCTTCGATGTCTGGCCCACGTAAACATCAAAGTGCTCCAAAGCCAGTACCAGCGCGAGGGCTTCTTTTCCAATGGTAGAGTAAGCCCTCTGATGTTGCTGGAACTTGGCAGAGAAGAAGGCTACAGGCTGCAACTCCTTGTCCCCGTTTTGCAACAGTACTGCCCCAACCCCAGACTCACAAGCATCAATCTGTAATGAGAAAGGTTTGGAGAAGTCTGGAGACAAAAGAATGGTGCAGTACACAATAATCTTTTTGCTTTATCAAAAGCACCTTGACACTCTGGAGTCCAATTAAAGGGAACTTTGTGATTGGTAAGAAAGGTAAGAGGGGTTACAATATCTGAGAAATTCTTATAGAATCTTCTGTAAAATCCTATCATGCCTAGGAAACCTTGAAGAGATTTCCTATCATGTGGAACAGGATAATCTTTAATGGCAAGAACTTTAGCAAATTTAGGGGCAACTTTGCCACTACCTACTTCATGGCCTAGAAAAGCAACAGTGGCCTGGCCAAAGGAAGACTTAGATAAATTAACAGTTAAATGGGAACTCTGAAAGGTCTCAAAGAGAGCCTTAAGTCTAAATAGGTGTTGATCGCAAGTATCAGACACCACAACAATATCATCCAGGTATGCTGCCGTGCCTTCAAGTCCTTTAATAGCCTTATGGATAAGTTTCTGGAATGAAGAGGGGGAGTTTTTCATTCCGAAGGGGGTAACTGTATATTGATAATGACCTCCTGGAATTACGAAGGCAGAGATTTCCTTCGCCTTATCCGTCGAAGGTACCTGATAGTAACCTTTAAGGAGATCTAACTTGGGCACAAAAGTAGCCTTACCCACAAAGTCGATTACGTCATCCAGACGAGGAAGAGGGTAAGCATCTGTGATTGTGACCTCATTCACCTTACGGTAGTCTGTACACATACGAAAACCTCCATCAGCTTTTTTAACAAGGATGCACAGTGAAGCCCATGGACTAGATGACTCCTCCACTAACCCATGCTCTAACAGAAATTCTACCTCCTGCTGAAGTAGCTTCTGTTTTTCAGGATTAGCTCTGTAGGGGCAGAGTTTAATAGGTTTAGAGTTTCCCGCATCTACGTAGTGATAACCTAAAGTACATTTTTTTCGGCACATCCGAAAAAATATCAGGGTATGACTGTAGAAGCGCAGTTAAACTTGTTGCTTGAGTTTCAGACAGCCCCACCATTAAAGTGCTAGGGTCCTTGAGGAGGACAGAGTTTGGAAGTTTGACATTAATTTCAGAAATAGAGTGCAAAGAGTCAGAGTCGTCCTCAGAGGTAGAGGACAGAATCATTACTGGGACTTTACCTGGTGTATGAAAAGATTAATTGATCAATGTGGCAAGTTTTAGTTTTTGAGGTCTTATCAAGGGGGCTACCACATAATTTACATCAGATAATTTACTTACAATCTGCATAGGTCCCGTAAATCTAGCTTTCAAGGTGTGGCCAGGTATAGGTTCCTGCACCAACACCTTGTCTCCTGGATGGAAGGAGTGGAATTGTGCATTTCTGTCATACCTCTGTTTCATCTTGTTTTGGGCTGCCTCTAGGTTAGCCTTGGCTAACTGACGTGCCACCTGCAACCTTGAAGAAGGATTGTAGAGTGTTGAGCTAACGTCTTCTCCCATCCATCCTTCTTTGAGCGCCCGAAGAGGACCTCGTACATTGTGCCCAAAGATCAGCTCAAACGTACTATACCCGGTAGACTCTTGCACAGTTTCTCGTACTGAGAACAGCAACAAAGGTAGTGATTCATCCCAGTCTGTAGGAAAATACATGTAAAAAGTTCTCATCATGATTTTTAACGTCTGATGGAATCTTTCCAAGGCACCTTGGGACTGAGGATGATAGGCAGTGGATAAGTTGTGGATTATCCCTAACCTAGTTAATGCTTCCCTAAATGCTTTAGCAGTGAAGTTAGTACCTTGATCACTTTGAATAGATTTAGGAATGCCAAAACAAGAAATAAATCTGGTTAAAGCTTTGAGAATAGCTTTAGTATTAATACTGCGCATGGGAATTGCTTTAGGGTATCTAGTTACTCTATCCATAATGGTAAATAAATACTGATTTCCAGATTTTGACCTAGGTAGTGGACCTACACAATCTATAATTAAATCTGCAAAAGGTTCTCCATCAGCAGGTATAGGCTGGAGAGGTGCAGGTTTAATAGAATGTCCAGGTTTCCCTACTTGCTGACATTCTCGGCAACACCGGATATGATTCTTCACATACTGCTTTAATTTTGGCCAATAAAATTATTTTGTGATTCTATATAAGGTTTTAGTAATTCCTAAATGACCTCCTAATGAAGTATTATGAGCTATATTCAATATTTGAGGTCTAAACTTTGTTGGAACTACTAACCTGTCAGACAATTGCCGGCCCTCTGTCTCCTTACCAATCTCACTGCAGATCAAATAGCAATTTTTAAGTTCATACTTGACCGGATGATCCAAAGAGGGTTTACCCCTGGCTGCCTGAAAAGTGAAATTTAAAGAATAGTCCTTTCGTTGTTCCTCCCGGAAGGACAGTCCCTCGGGCATGGAAACAGAGATATCTGGCAATCCTGCAACCTTGGAATAGGAAGGCTTGATCTGGGTCTGTTCACTTGATCTACGATGCTCTGGCCAGTTTTCCTCATAAAACAAATTGGCTATTCCGAGATCGGAGTCGTCCAAGGATAGGTCAACATTCTCGCCAGACAACCCTTGGGATGTTGCCCAAGTTACGGCCACCACCAGAGAAGAATTGATCATTATGGGTTCAGGTCATGCACTAGCAGTGGTAATGTTATTACCCAGTAATAACATGGCATCTTTCATGGGGAAATCCCTCAGATACACCCACAGTCAAGTACCCAGTGTAATATTTGCACTGTACATAAATTCTATGCAAGGGGACAGAATATATAGCTCCTCCAAATGCTTCCAACAAAACAGAGGAATTTAAGGAGGTGTTCTTTGAAAGGGGCAATATTCCCTCTTATTAGTGAGCAATATGCTCCAGTATCTATAAAGGTTCTGACTTCAGTTGTTTTTTAATTTTCCTGAAGGGAAATAAGACTCTGACAGTAATAAGGGGCCATCCCTTTTTCTACTTCTTTCAGGGACATGTTACTAGGGATATTAGAGATTTTCCCAATAGGTTGGGGTTTGTGGGGGCAGTTGGGACGGATGTGACCTACTTTGTTACAGAGGAAGCAGACGACAGGCTTGCCCTTTACTCCCTGCTGACGTTGCAACTGGTGTCGCTCTGGCTGGTGTCTCTGGATACTGTTGTCGAGATGCACCATGTTGAGTAGTTTGTCTCTCACCAGGTGGACCATAAGTTGAGAAGCGTGGCTCACCAGGTGACTTAGTTGGCTGACGTAGATGTTCTCCTTCACTTCATCCTCCAAGGTTGACGATCTCTGCTCATGCCAGGCTGTTGAAGAGAGATGGGACCGCTCGGACAAGGAGCGGTTAGTTTCAAAGGTATCAGACAACCTGGCTGCCTCCAATGCAGTGGTTAAGTCATGATCCTGCAGAAAGACTCTAACCTCTGGTCCCACAGACTCCAGCAGGTTATCAACCAGAATAAGCTGCACAAGATCATCGAAGGTAACAACACCACTTGCTTTATACCAGCTGCTAAAAGCTTTGGTCTGCTGTCGCACAAAATCAACCAGGGATTAACCAAGCTGTCGTCTGCCTAACTTAAAGATCTTTCCTATACTTAGCTGGGATACATGTATATGCTCCCAAAACTGTTGTCTTCACTACTTTATAATCTGAAAAATCAGTGTCATTTAATACTGACGTAAATTCCTGTGCCTTACCAAACAATGCTGTGTGAACCAATGATGCCCAATGCTGTTCCGGCCACCTCAAGGCTCGAGCCTGATTTTCGAAAGCTTCGAAAAATTGTTCTGGTTCGGCCTCATTGAACCGGGGAACAGCTGTACTGCTTTCTGTAAACTAAAGTCATTTGCAAGTTGCGAAAACTGCCTTCTTTCTTTTTCCCTATCAAACTCTTCCTTGGCAAATGCCAACTGTTCCCTAGTCTGCTCAAGATTGATTTTTGCCAACTCAAGTGCCAACGCCGCTGATTCACCTTGAGACAACCCTGCTGCACTAGACTGACGATTTTGCTCCGTTGATGTATCATCTTCCTGTGGCCCGGTGGCCTGGTGGCTAAAGCTCCCGCTTCACACACGGAGGGCCCGGGTTCGATTCCCGGCGGGTGGAAACATTTCGACACGTTTCCTTACACCTATTGTCCTGTTCACCTAGCAGCAAATAGGTACCTGGGTGTTAGTCGACTGGTGTGGGTCGCATCCTGGGGGACAAGATTAAGGACCACAATGGAAATAAGTTAGACAGTCCTCGATGACGCACTGACTTTCTTGGGTCATCCTGGGTGGCTAACCCTCCGGGGTTAAAAATCCGAACGAAATCTTATCTTATCTTAACATAGGAGTTTTATTCCTGGCTCCCGTAGAGGGAGGAGTCTGATGTGCCATTTCCTCTTCCCGAAGTTTGTCAGTGATCAGTGAACGCAGTTGCGCAGCTGTGAGAGTGCGTTCGTATTCAATTTGCCAACAACGCTGTAGGGACGTCTGACTCGTCTAGGTGACATACCCCAATGTATAAGTTATTTGCTAAGCACAGTACGATTGCAGAATACCCCAACGTAACACGTTATTTACAGAACACTCTTAGCTATGCACAGTACGATTGCAGAACACGCATACGCTTACAAGGTGGATACGCAATAACCAAGCTGACTGCAAAATCTTCACACCGAACAAACTAGTACCGAACTGTTGAACGATCATACAATAGCAAGGCTGACCATAGCAAAGCAATTGACACGCAAAGTTTGTAAAGTGTTGGCAAAGCTAATGCAATGCCAGACAGCAAGCTAGTCAATGTTCCTGCTTCCAGCGTCACCCTAGGCTCAACCCGTGCTCTAAGTCCAGCTCCAGCTCTCGGACAGGCTACCCATATTACAACCCAGAGTCCAATAGCCCTATTATCCTGGGTGTAAAGGGAGCAAAAAAAACACAGCAGAAAAACTTTTGACTTATATTATCCTTCACCAATTTAGAACAGAAGTATGTACACTATATACACTATGTACAGTGATAGGTATTAGTGCACTCCACGGTAAGCAAGACAGAATAGAAGCCACTAGAGAGCAGACCGTGCTTCAACCAGCTCTAGAATGGGAATGACAAGGGCAGACAGGAGTGTGGTACCCACATCACCTCTACGATTGCCAAAACCATCTTCTCATTGGCTGCAACCTGGGTACTAATTGAACGACGGGGCCCCATCGTCAACCCTCAGTCACCTGGTTCGCTGGTTGGTGGAGATAGCCTGTAAATGAGGGTGTGTACATGCGCCGAATAAAGGTTACGTACTCTTTGCATGCCACAGCTGGAAAGTTGCATCTGAAGGCTTGTATACTACCACAATGACGAGGTTTTGGTTTTCTGTCTTTACCGCCATACATGCTGTCTTGGATCCAGGTCCATACATGCTGTCTTGGATCCAGGTCCATACATGCTGTCTTGGTCCCAGGTCCATACATGCTGTCTTGGATCCAGGTCCATACATGCTGTCTTGGATCCAGGTCCATACATGCTGTCTTGGATCCAGGTCCATACATGCTGTCTTGGATCCAGGTCCATACATGCTGTCTTGGTCCCAGGTCCATACATGCTGTCTTGGTCCCAGGTCCATACATGCTGTCTTGGTCCCAGGTCCATACATGCTGTCTTGGTCCCAGGTCCATACATGCTGTCTTGGTCCCAGGTCCATACATGCTGTCTTGGTCCCAGGTCCATACATGCTGTCTTGGTCTCAGGTCCATACATGTTGTCTTGGTCTCAGGTCCATACATGTTGTCTTGGTCTCAGGTCCATACATGTTGTCTTGGTCCCAGGTCCATACATGTTGTCTTGGTCCCAGGTCCATACATGTTGTCTTGGACCGAGGTTTATACATGTTGTCTTGGTCTCAGGTCCATACATGTTGTCTTGGACCCAGAACCATACATGTTGTCTTGGTCCCAGGTCCATACATGTTCATGCTGTCTTGGTCTCAGGTCCATACATGCTGTCTTGGACCCAGAATCATACATGTTGTCTTGATCCCAGGTCCATACATGTTGTCTTGGTCTCGGGTCCATACATGTTGTCTTGGTCCCAGAACCATACATGTTGTCTTGGTCCCAGAACCATACATGTTGTCTTGGTCCCAGAACCATACATGTTGTCTTGGTCTCAGGTCGATACATGTTGTCTTGGTCCCAGAACCATACATGTTGTCTTGGTCCCAGAACCATACATGCTGTCTTGAACCCAGAACCATACATGTTCTCTTGGTCCCAGAACCATACATGTTGTCTTGGTCCAAGGTCCACACATGTTGTCTTGGACCCAGAACCATACATGTTGTCTTGGACCCAGAACCATACATGTTGTCTTGGTCCCAGGTCCACATATGTTGTCTTGGTCCCAGAACCATACATGTTGTCTTGGTCCCAGGTCCATACATGTTGTCTTGGTCCCAGAACCATACATGTTGTCTTGGTCCCAGGTCCATACATGTTGTCTTGGTCTCAGGTCCATACATGTTGTCTTGGACCCAGAACCATACATGTTGTCTTGGTCCCAGGTCCATACATGTTGTCTTGGTCCCAGGTCCATACATGTTGTAATGGACCGAAAACCATACATGTTGTCTTGGACCCAGAACCATACATGTTGTCTTGGTCCCAGGTCCATACATGTTGTCTTGGACCCAGAACCATACATGTTGTCTTGGTCCCAGGTCCATACATGTTGTCTTGGACCCAGAACCATACATGTTGTCTTGGTCCCAGAACCATACATGTTGTCTTGGTCCCAGGTCCATACATGTTGTCTTGGTCCCAGGTCCATACATGTTGTCTTGGACCCAGAACCATACATGTTGTCTTGGTCTCAGGTCCATACATGTTGTCTTGGACCCAGAACCATACATGTTGTCTTGATCCCAGGTCCATACATGTTGTCTTAGTCCCAGGTCCATTCATTTTGTATTGGACCCAGAACCATACATGTTGTCTTGGACCCAGAACCATATATGTTGTCTTGGTCCCAGGTCCATACATGTTGTCTTGGACCCAGAACCATATATGTTGTCTTGGTCCCAGGTCCATACATGTTGTCTTGGACCCAGAACCATACATGTTGTCTTGGTCTCAGGTCCATACATGTTGTCTTGATCCCAGGTCCATACATGTTGTCTTGGTCTCAGGTCCATACATGTTGTCTTGGTCCCAGGTCCATACATGTTGTCTTGATCCCAGGTCCATACATGTTGTCTTGATCCCAGGTCCATACATGTTGTCTTGATCCCAGGTCCATACATGTTGTCTTGGTCCCAGGTCCATACATGTTGTCTTGGTCCCAGGTCCATTCATTTTGTATTGGACCCAGAACCATACATGTTGTCTTGGACCCAGAACCATACATGTTGTCTTGGTCCCAGGTCTATACATGCTGTCTTGGTCTCAGGTCCATACATGTTGCCTTGGTCCCAGGTCCATACATGTTCTCTTGGACCCAGAACCATACATGTTGTCTTGGTCCCAGGTCCATACATGTTGTCTTGGACCCAGGTCCATACATGTTGTCTTGGTCTCAGGTCCATACATGTTGTCTTGGTCCCAGGTCCATACATGTTGTCTTGGTCCCAGGTCCATACATGTTGTCTTGGTCCCAGGTCCATACATGTTGTCTTGGTCTCAGGTCCATACATGCTGTCTTGGTCTCAGGTCCATACATGTTGTCTTGGTCTCAGGTCCATACATGTTGTCTTGGTCCCAGAACCAGAGTGTTAGCCACCCAGGATAACCTGGGTTAGGGAGTGTTAGCCACCAGGATAACCTGGGTTAGGGAGTGTTAGCCACCAGGATAACCTGGGGTAGGAAGTGTTAATCTCCAGGATAACCTGGGTTAGGGAGTGTTAGCCACCAGGATAACCTTGGGTAGGGAGTGTTAGCCACCAGGATAGCCTAGGGTAGGGAGTGTTAGTCACCAGGATAACCTGGGGTAGGGAGTGTTAGCCACCAGGATAAATAACCTGGGGTAGGGAGTGTTAGCCACCAGGATAACCTGGGGTAGGGAGTGTTACCCACTCAGGATAACCTGGGGTATTGAGTGTTAGCCACCCAGTATAACCTGGTGTAGGGAGTGTTAGCCACCAGGATAACCTGGGGTAGGGAGTGTTAGCCACCAGGATAACCTGGGGTAGGGAGTGTTAGCCACCAGGATAACCTGGGGTAGGGAGTGTTAGCCACCAGGATAACCTGGGGTAGGGAGTGTTAGCCACCAGGATAACCTGGGGTAGGGAGTGTTAGCCACCCAGGATAACCTGGGGTAGGAAGTGTTAGCCACCAGAATAACTTGGGGTAGGGAGTGTTAGCCACCCAGGATAACCTGGGGTAGGGAGTGTTAGCCACCAGGATAACCTGGGGTAGGGAGTGTTAGTCACCAGGATAACCTGGGGTAGGAAGTGTTAGCCACCCAGGATAACCTTGGGTAGGGAGTGTTAGCCACCAGGATAACCTGGGGTAGGGAGTGTTAGTCACCAGGATAACCTGGGGTAGGAAGTGTTAGCCACCAGGATAACCTGGGGTAGGGGGTGTTAGCCACCAGGATAACCTGGGGTAGGGGGTGTTAGCCACCAGGATAACCTGGGGTAGGGAGTGTTAGTCACCAGGATAACCTGGGGTAGGGAGCGTTAGCCACCAGGATAACCTGGGGTAGGGTGTGTTAGCCACCAGGATAACCTGGGGTAGGGAGTGTTAGCCACCAGGATAACACAAGAATGTCATGGATATCTGTCTTAGTTCTATTGTGGTTCTCCAATATCCTCCCCCAGGATGCCACCCACACAGTCCACTAACATCCATTTACCTATTTAACTGCTACGTGAACAACAATAGCAAGTGTAAAGTAACTAACACCTAGGTACCTGCTTACTGCTAGGTGAACAGTGACAGCAGATGTAAGGTTACTAACACCTAGGTACCTGCTTACTGCTAGGTGAACAATGACAGCAGGTGTAAGGTTACTAACACCCAGGTATCTGCTTACTGCTAGGTGAACAGTGACAGGAGGTGTAATACCTGGAGTATACCCGAAGAGAGTTCCGGGGGTCAACACCCATCCGGCACAGTCTGTGTCCATGCCTGTGTGCAGATCAGGGACCATTCCCTCCAGAATCTTCCAGGTGTAGATTATGATGTATCTTTCTCGCCTGCGGTCCAGTGAGTACAAGTTAAGTGCTTCCAAGCGTTCCCAGTAGTTAAGGTGTTTGATGGAACTTATACGTACAGTAAAGGTTCTCTGTACATTCTCTAGCTCTGCAATTTCACCTGTCTTGAATGGAGATGTTAATGTACAGCAATATTCCAGACAAGAGAGAACATGTGATTTAAAAAGGATCATCATTGGCTTAGCATCTCTTGTCTTGAATGTTCTCATTATCCATCCTATCAGTTTCCTCGCAGATGTGATAGTAGCATTATTGTGATCCTTGAAGGTGAGATCCTCAGACATTACCACTCCCAGGTCCTCCACATTACTTTTCCGCTCTGTTGTGTGATTGGAGTTCGTAGTATACTCAGTTCTAGCTATTATCTCCTCCAGTTTTTCCATGACGAAGTAGCTGGAATTTCTCTTCACTGAACATCATATTGTTCTCTGTTGCCCACTGGAAAACTTTGTTTATATCTTCTTGGAGGTTTGTTGTGTCCTCAATAGATGACACTCTCATGCAGATCCTTGAGAGTGTGTAACTATGTAGTGGAGGGAAGGCGGGGTAGGGGTCGGTCTAGGAAAAGTTAGAGGGAGGGGGTAAAGGAGGCTTTGTGTGCGAGGGGCTTGGACTTCCAGCAGGCATGCGTGAGCGTGTTAGATAGGAGTGAATGGAGACAAATGGTTTTTAGGACTTGACGTGCTGTTGGAGTGTGAGCAGGGTAATACCTATATAATGATAATAATAATAATAGTAATAACAATAATAATAATAATAATAATAATAATAATAATAATAATAATAATAATAATAATAATAATAATAATAATCTTTATTTCTACAGGTACATGTACAAGGTATACAGACAATAGCTAACTTCAATGACATACTACTATATAGAAAGTCCCTTGTTATGCTGAGCATTTCGGGCAAATTAGGTCAGATTTGCCTCAGGATGTGACCCACACCAGTCCACTAACACCCAGGATGCGACCCACACCAGTCCACTAACACCCAGGTACCTATTTTAAACTGATGGGTGAACAAGGACAGCAGGTGTCTTAAGGAAATACGTCCTAATGTTTTCCAGCCGTACCAGAGATTCGATCTCCGGACCTCAGTGTGTGAGCTGAGTGTTCTAGTGATCGAGCTACGGGACACCTAGAACACTTATGAAGGGATTCAGGGAA
This sequence comes from Cherax quadricarinatus, assembly GCF_038502225.1. Classification (NCBI taxonomy): domain Eukaryota; kingdom Metazoa; phylum Arthropoda; class Malacostraca; order Decapoda; family Parastacidae; genus Cherax; species Cherax quadricarinatus. Next base: position 22,381,423 of record NC_091358.1, on the reverse strand, counting down.
ACCGGCAGACCGGACTTGAGTCCTGGAGGTGGGAAATACAGTGTCTGCACTCTGAAGGAGGAATGTTAATGTTACAGTTTTATAACTGTAGTGTTATATATATATATATATATATATATATATATATATATATATATATATATATATATATATATATATATATATATATAAATCTATCTATTTATATATCTATATATATACCAAGCACTTTCGTGACTTCTCACATCATCAAGGAACTGTAAAAATAAAAGATCATATTGAAGGCATATAAGGCTTATTTATTCTGTGATATAATTTATATATGGATCAGTAGGGTTTAATCCACTAATTGGCGATTAACTCTCCTTCCTTGGATTCTAAACTCTCAGGGCCAGAACTGGTCATCATAGTCGTTCTCGTAGCCAAAACGACCTCCGTGCTGCAGGCCGAAGAGCGGAAATCTGATAACTAATGTAACAGGACTGTCATTTCTGACTGGCAGTTCTTGAGAGTGTATAGTCTCTGATTGGCTAGTGGGAGGGACCTCTATGCTCTTGGCAATTGGCGTAGGGGCTGAGAGATGGGGGAGGGTCTGATTGTTCAAGGGGTCTGATATTCCGCCAGTGGCTATTGGCGTCTCAGGTCCTGGTTCTTCAGGGCTGACTTGTGTACTTCTTGCAGATACCATTGTGGTCTCAGTGCTGGTAGATGGTGCTGGTAGACTGGCAGTTCTCACCATCCCAGATGGTGGTGACGCTGACGTAGCTTCTGGAGACTTCTTAGAGAGTAATTCAAGAGGTTTGTCTGGATCACCTGAGGTTTCAGCTGAGGTTACAGGTGATGGAGCACCTCCTTCAAGGTCTTTCCTGCCAGGGACTTCAATGTCCTCCAATAGCGTTCCGGAAGGTGCTAGATCACTCTCTAAAAGTATTCCAGGTGTTGGATCACTCTCTAAGACCACTCCAGAAGGTGCTGGATCACTCTCTATGACTACTCCAAAAGGTGTTGGATCACTCTCTATGACTACTCCAGGTGTTGGATCACTCTCTAAGACCACTCCAGAAGGTGCTGGATCACTCTCTATGACTACTCCAGAAGGTGTTGGATCACTCTCTATGACTACTCCAGAAGGTGTTGGATCACTCTCTAAGACCACTCCAGAAGGTGTTGGATCACTCTCTATGACTACTCCAGAAGGTGTTGGATCACTCTCTATGACTACTCCAGAAGGTGTTGGATCACTCTCTATGACTACTCCAGAAGGTGTTGGATCACTCTCTATGACTACTCCAGAAGGTGTTGGATCACTCTCTAAGACCACTCCAGAAGGTGCTGGATCACTCTCTATGACTACTCCAGAAGGTGTTGGATCACTCTCTATGACTACTCCAGAAGGTGTTGGATCACTCTCTATGACTACTCCAGAAGGTGTTGGATCACTCTCTATGACTACTCCAGAAGGTGTTGGATCACTCTCTATGACTACTCCAGAAGGTGTTGGATCACTCTCTATGACTACTCCAGAAGGTGTTGGATCACTCTCTATGACTACTCCAGAAGGTGTTGGATCACTCTCTAAGACCACTCCAGAAGGTGTTGGATCACTTTCTAAGACTACTCCAAAAGGTGTTGGATCACTCACTAAGACCACTCCAGAAGGTGTTGGATCACTCTCTATGAGCACTCCAGGTAGTGGATCACTCTCTAAGACCACTCCAGAAGATGTTGGATCACTCTCTAAGACCACTTCAGAATGTGGGGGATCACTCTCTATAAGCACTCCAGGTGATGGATCACTCTCTAAGACCATTCCAGAAAGTGTTGGATCACTCTCTATGAGCACTCCAGGTGACGGATCACTCTCTAAGACCACTCCAGAAGATGCTGGATCACTCTCTAAGACCACTTCAGAATGTGGGGGATCACTCTCTATAAGCACTCCAGGTGATGGATCACTCTCTAAGACCACTCCAGAAAGTGTTGGATCACTCTCTATGAGCACTCCAGGTGATGGATTACTCTCTAAGACCACTCCAGAAGATGTTGGATCACTCTCTAAGACCACTTCAGAATGTGGGGGATCACTCTCTATAAGCTCTCCAGGTGATGGATCACTCTCTAAGACCACTCCAGAAGGTGTTGGATCACCCTCTATGAGCACTCCAGGTGTTGGATCACTCTCTAAGACCACTCCAGAAGGTGATGGATCACCCTCTATAAGCACTCCAGGTGTTGGATCACTCTCTAAGAGCACTTCAGAATGTGTTGGATCACTCTCTATTAACACTCCAGGTGTTGGATCACTCTCTAAGAGCACTCCAGGTGATGGATCACTCTCTAAGGCCACTCCAGAAGGTGTTGGATCACTCTCTATGAACACTCCAGGTGATGGATCACTCTCTAAAACCACTTCAAAAGGTGTTGGATCATTTTCTAAGACCACTCCAGATGTTGGATCACTCTCAAAGAGCATTTCAAGTGTTGGATCACTCTCTGAGAGCATTCCATGTGGTGGATCACTTTCTAAGAGCATTCCAGGTGTTGGATCACTCTCTAAGAGCATTCCAGGTGATGGATCACTCTCTAAAACCACTTCAAAAGGTGTTGGATCACTTTCTAAGACTACTCCAGATGTTGGATCACTCTCAAAGAGCATTTCAAGTGTTGGATCACTCTCTGAGAGCATTCCATGTGATGGATCACTCTCAAAGAGCATTTCAAGTGTTGGATCATTCTCTGAGAGCATTCCATGTGATGGATCACTTTCTAAGAGCATTCCAGGTGATGGATCACTCTCTAAGAGCATTCCAGGTGATGGATCGCTCTCTAAGTGCATTCCAGGTGATGGATCACTCTCTAAGAGCACTCCAGGTGATAGATCACTCTTTAAGAGCATTCCAGATGTTGCATCAATTTCTAAGAGGATCCCAAGTGTTGGATCACTTTCTGAGAGCACCCCAGGTGATGGATCACTCTCTAAGAATATCCCAGGTGTTGGATCTTTCCCAGTGGCCTCTTGTTCCACGGGTACTGCTCCTATATCCACCAAGTCAGGTACCACTGCTTGTTCCTCTTCCAAAGGTGCCTCGTTTGCAGTCGATTCATGCAGTTCCAATGGTGCAGGCAGATGCTCGTTCTCTGAAGGTACTCGAGACGCGACTGCTGGATTATTCACCACTGTGACCCAGTGTACACTTTCAGACTGGTCCACAGGTGTAGATGAGAGGATTAATTCCAATGGTACTGTACTAGTAGACGCCATTTCAACATCCAATGGAGCCACATGTTCAGTTTCAGCTACAGGTCCCTCCTCGAATGGGACCAAAGGCTCTGGGTTAACCTCCAATGGGACCTGAGTACCATCGAGTACCAATGGTTCTTGAGTTTGCTGCAATAGCTCTTCAGGTGGAAGGAATGGATTTGATTCCAGTGGTACCTCAAGGGTGAGTATTGGACTAGAACCCAATGGTATATCTTGTGTTAGCACCAGGTTCTGTTGGCTGGGTTGTTCAGGTACCATTCGAGGATCTTCCTGCATTGGTACATTGGTTGGAGGATTTGGATCAAGCTCAGGAAGGATTTCTGTTCCAGGTTGAGGATTCAAGTCAACAGGAATAACTACTTCTGTTGCTTCTGTTGCTGTTGTTGCTATATCTCTTATTGCTGCTGCTGTTGTTATTTCTGTTGTTGCTGGTGTTGCATCAGTTGTTGGTGGCGTTGCTTCCGTTGTTACTGCAGTTACACCTGTTTCTCTAATCCAAGAGCTGTCAGGGAGGGAGGGACCTCCTGATGTGGATGTCCCAATATCTATTACGGTCTCTGGTTTGTGGTCGAAATGAAATCCAGTTGCTGGAACAGATTCCAGAGATATTCTAGCAGGTGTTGAGTTATCTTCCGACAGTGTTCTAGCAGGTGTTGAGTCATCCCCAGGGGGTGTTCCGGCAAGTGCTGTGTAGTTCTCCTCTTCTTGGTCCAAGACTTCAGTTTCCACTGGAATGTGTTGTGATTCATCGGCAAATGACATTGCTAAGAGTGGAGTTGGATCACTGTCAGTGATCCTAGGAAAGAAGGAACTGCTGTCTGCCGCATGATCTTCTGCTTCTGCTCCTGCTTCGTTCCCAGCTTCCACTCCAGAGGTTCCGTCAGTGGCCTTTGACGTGCCGGAAGCAATTGCTTGCTGTAGCTTCAAAGATCCATTTCCAGTAGGTCCAGGTTCTCTCTTAGACGCGAGTAAGACCTCTTCTTCACCATCCAGGAAGTCAGGATATGTTTTTGGACCTTGGACCAGTTCTGGGGGAAAGAAGTCAATGATGTCATCCGGGTCTGGGAAGATCTCTCTGTCGATGTAGTTCTGATTGTAGAACAAGACAGGTACTGCGTCAGACAACAATGCAGTTACTAACACTATCTGCAAAGATGATGCAATTATTAGAACTTTGGTAAACACAAACATAATTAGAAATAATATATGTAGGTATATTTTAATTGTAGAGATAGGTATATGTGTATGTGGTCTGTGACGGTGCTATGTACCCTGCACACACACATACACATTGAGTCACCAAATAGATGGAACAGAAATTTGGTGAAGATCGGAGTAAGACATCACACATCCAGGAAGCATCTAGACAGCCACTACGCTGCCAGACGCAAGTAGCACCTATTTTTGTGGTTGCATTTTTTCCAGGTCAATAGACCAGGTATCCTGCCATAGCTGAAAGTTAAGGCTCCACTCATCCTAGAGAGCCTAGAGGCTAGTCCTGAGAGTTAGAAATGAAGTTATAATCAATCAGTAAGAAAGAGTATCTGGTATCCAGCAACAGTCACAAGTGTGCACTAGAAGTGGAGTTAGCCATCAAGGTTCAACAATACCCTAGACAGGGAATATTTAATACTAGAATATACAGCTAGGAATACTTTAACAGTCCAAAGAGTGAAGTAAGGAAGGAAGGTAAGAAAACTAGCAAGAGCGGTGCACATAAGCCCTCAGCTCTCACCCATACATATATACACATATACAGACAAAGGTAACTTAATGTAGTATATCAGCTACGGTCTGCATAAGTTGTATAATGTACTTGTAAAAATAAATATTTAAAGTAAAAGGACACAAGTGCAACTAATGTGACATTTTTATTGTGGCAACGTTTCGCTCTCCAGGAGCTTTGTCAAGCTGTTACAAACAGTACATGCATGTATGTATAATGTTGGCCAAGACCAGGGTCTTGGCACGGGTCTTAATCTTGAGATGACCCGTCTCGGGCTCCTGAAGGAGAATTGATTCCTCACTGTTGCAGCATATGCTGCTCAAGCACTGTTCCGGGCAGTTCAGCTAGTGTGTCTCATAAGCAACCATGATTTGGTACTGAGGTTACTCCATCTCGGCTGTTTCCTGAGCTGGGGACTGGGCTCTGTCTGCTCTGATAATCTGCAGATTCATGGCATCCACTGTCTCCTCCTCTGTCAGTAAGCACACCCTCAGGAGTGTGCTGACCATCTGCCGGAACATGCTCTGTTGTTCCGTGGAGGTGATTGTGTAGCAGATAATATCCGTGAATGCCTTGATGAGTGTTAAGAGATCCTCTCTGTTGAGAGCCTGCGTTGTCGGTGGGTTCGAAGCAGTGGATATTATCTGGGCTGTTGTAATCTGTGGGGACTGCTGAGGGTTGTATTTCTTCTCTGTGCACACCGTGGCCTGCTGCTGTATGCCAAGTTGTGTACCCTGCATCTGCTGGTTAGGTGCAGGCACAGCCTGCATAGTGGCTGTGTCGGGCAAGGAGTATCTGTGTTGCTGTGATATCGCCGGTGGGGGCTCGTGTAGTGCCGTCTGCTGATTGCGTTGCCCAGATGTTTCCTGTTGGCGCCGCTTGTTCCTCATGTTTTTGTTTCTTCGTTGCGGTAGTGGGGGAGAATGTTCCTGTTCATGACGCCTAGTTGAGTCTTCAAGGGTCGGAAATTCCTGGGCATTGAGTTGGGTTGCCTGATGAGAGTTCTGCAGTATGGCAGTATTCTCTGCACCCATCGTCTGCTGAGGGTGATGCTCTGTAGCCTGCTGCCTCGTTATTGGCGTCTTCCAGGCCTCACGAATTCTAGTGAGCCTCTTGGGGCATCGAGAGTTCCAGGCATGGTGTTTCTGCCTGCAATTCGGGCATCGTGGAGTGGGTGGCGATGCATTCCTCGGTAGGGTGGGACTGGCTGCAGACACCGCAGATTACTCTGTTCAGACAGATTGCTCTCAGGTGTCCGTAACGCTGGCACTTGAAACAGTGAACTGATTCTGCCTTGAAGGTCCTGACATCGTACCTGTCCCAAGAACTGGGTACATGGACACAGAAGGTATATATAGGCTCAGAGTGAGGTGTAATACCAGCGGTAGTAGTAGTAGTAGTAAAGACATAAGTTGTAGTAGTAGTAGTAATACAATATGGTAGAACAATTAACTTGCACACGAGTAAAAGGATATATAAGCTATTACTTGTGTAACATAAAAATAGGTTAGACAAATATTTATATTGGAGACTGGATATAGAAGGTCTGTTACAATGTTCATTCTCTGTAATGTGCTTGTGTAGTAGGAGAGACTATGTGATGGCAGGGTTTACTGCTTTCAGCAGGAGTCTTGTTAAGACTTCAGAGATGGTGAAGCTGCCTTTGTATTGTTTAATTGTTCAAGTTATCGTTCCTGCAGGCATAAATGTGCTCATTGAGGCGGGTGTCGAGGTTTCTTGCTGTGTCACCTACATAAATCTTGTCGCAGCCTCCACAGAACAAGAACAAGTCCTTTGTTCACCAATAGGTGAAGAGAGACCAAAACTAAGCACAATAGAGAATGAAAAAAGTAAAGAAGACAAAGGACTCTGGAAGATAAAGAGATTAGTCGAAGAGCCAAAAACGAATATGCACAGATAAGGAAGGAGGCTCAGCGACAATATGAAAATAACATAGCATCGAAAGTCAAGTCTGATCTGAAACTGTCGTTCTTACACAACAGGAGGAAAACAACAGTCAAGGACCAGGTAATCAGGCTGAGGAAGGAAGGAGGAGAGATCACAAGAAACCACAGAGAAGTATGTGAAGAGCTCAACATGAGATTTAAAGAAGTATTTACATTGAAATTAAGACACATGTGCAACATCTGGGTATCCTTACTGTAGACGTTTCGCCATCCAGTGGCTTTATCAACACAAATTCCAGGACATAACTTGAAGACAGTAGAACTATGTACAGAAGATGAGGTAATCAGTCTCTCAACCTAGGAGTAGGTGCGAAGATTCTGAAGCAGAAGCAAGGAGCCTGGCGCTTATATAGTAACGTCAGGAGTAGTAGACGAGGGCATAGTCACTGGTAGGCGGGATTCCCCATTCTTGCACATAATCTGACACCCAATCAAAACCTATTGGAAAGTAACTGCCTTTATTACACAGCATCACAAGCCACCACTATCCTAAACAATGCTAAAAGTCTATAAGTACTTAACTACAACATCAGGTCCTTAAGCAAACACTATGATGACCTCCTAGCACTCCTTGAATCACTAAAGACATCCTGAGAAAAAACCAAGAATATTGTCCTAACTAAACCTAATGAAACACCACTACATCCCACTGACACAGCTAACAAGATAAACGACTTCTTCTCAAACATAGGATCTAATCTCTCCAGTAAAATCCCACATACCAATGCCCATGCCGGGGACTACCTAGATGGAAATTTCCCTAATTCCTTCTATCTTGCACCAACTGAGCCCACGGAAGTCATTGAGATCATAAAGTCACTTAAAAATAACTCGGGGAATCTGTCTCATGTCCCACCATTACTGTACAAGCGAGCGGCCCATGTCCTTTCGCATGCTATTTCATTACTTTTTAACAAGTCAATAGAGACTAGCACCTTCCCGAAACTACTCAAGATGGCAAGGGTTACACCAATACATAAAGGTGGTGACCCTACAGACTTAAACAACTATAGGCCAATATCTAACTTACCATTGCTATCCAAAATCTTTGAGAAACTCGTGCACAGGAGACTGTATTCATTTATAACGGCTCAAAACATACTCAACCCCTGCCAGTTTGGATTCAGGAAAAATAAAAGCACTAATGATGCAATCATAAAAATGCTAGATCTGCTTTACACAGCATTGGAAAATAAGGAATATCCACTAGGAATTTTTATTGACCTAAGAAAAGCTTTTGACACAGTAGACCACGAAATCCTACTCCACAAACTTGACCACTACGGTATAAGAGGCCATGCGCTTGCTTATTTCAAATCTTACATTACTAATAGGTATCAGTACGTCACCATTAAAGACACAGCATCAGCAACACGGCCACTTGATACTGGAGTTCCGCAGGGAAGTGTCCTTGGTCCCCTGCTCTTCCTCATATACATCAATGACCTTCCAAACGTATCCCAACACCTGAAACCCATTCTCTTTGCTGATGACACGACTTATGTCATCTCTCACCCTAATCTTGCCACCCTTAACACCATTGTGAATGAGGAGCTGATTAAAATATCGACTTGGATGACAGCCAATAAACTTACGCTTAACACTGACAAAACCTACTATATTATGTTTGGTAGCAGAGCAGGAGATGCACAAATTAACATTAAGATTGACAACACTCTAATTACCAGAAATAATGGGGGAAAATTCCTAGGCTTATACCTTGACAACAACCTGAATTTCTGCACCCATATCAGCATATAGCCAAAAAGTATCCAAAACAGGTTGGGATCCTCTCCAAGATACGATACTACGTGCCAGCAAATGCCCTTCTCACACTATACCACTCATTATTTATCCATACCTCACCTATGCTATTTGTGCTTGGGGATCAACTGCAGCAACACACCTAAAGCCAATAATAACCCAACAAAAAGCTGCAGTAAGAATAATCACTAAATCCCATCCCTGGCAGCACCCCATCCCCCACTCTTCAAAGATCTAAACTTACTCCCAGTTCAGTACATCCACACTTACTACTGTGCAATCTATATCTACAGGGCCTTAAACTCTAATATCAACCTTGACCTAAAACGCTTTCTTGATAGTTGTGACAGAACCCACAGGACATAACACCAGACACAAACATCTCTACGACATTCCCCGTGTCCGACTAAACCTTTACAAAAAATTCAATGTATGTCAAGGCCCTAAAATCTGGAATACCCTACCTGGAGAACTCTAGAACTGCAGACACATTCATCACCTTCAAAACTACCATTAGAAAACATCTTATCTCCCTGATACACCCCGTCAACTAACTACACAAATACCACCTGGTGGTTCACACTTACACTCGCTCACTCATTTGACCATAAACAGAAATATTAATCTCAGTCTTAAAATAATGAATCCTGTGATACTCCAATACTGAAACTATATACTGTGCCAAAACAAAAGCATTCACATTGCTAAACTCACAAACTAGTATTTAGTCACTTAGCCATAATACCAACTTACCTCATAATTTGTAATATTTTACAATTAAGAATAAAACTAAGTATGCCCGAAATGCCTAGCCATGCTAAGCGTTCTAGTGGTACACTCTGTAATGCCTAGCCATGCTAAGCGTTCTAGTGGTACACTCTGTAATACCTAGCCATGCTAAGCGTTCTAGTGGTACACTCTGTAATCACAATTTTACTACATGTAAACCAAACAATAACCAAATTTCTGTAAACTCAGCATTGTAATCCTTATAGAGAATAAACTTTGAATTTGCATTGGAGACAGAAAGGATTCCCGAAAGCCACAAGTGCTGGACACAATACACACAACCAAGGAGGAAGTGAAGAGGCAGCTAAATGAACTAGATACCTCAAAGGCAGTGGGACCAGACAACATCTCTCTGTGGGTCCTGAGAAAGAGAGAGAGGAGCAGAGACACTGTGTGTGCCACTAACAACAATCTTCATCACATCCATTGAAGCTGCACAACTACCTGAGGTGTGGAAGATGGCAAATGTAATCCCACTTTTTAAGAAAGGAGATAGACACATGACATTAAACTACAGGTGTCCCATGGCTCGATCGCTTGCACACTCAACTCACACACTGAGGTCTTGAGTTCGAATCTCCTCCAGTACGGCTGGAAAACGTTGGGGATATATTTTCATAAGGCATCTGCTGTCCCTGTCCCTGTTCACCCATCAGTTTAAAATGGGTACCTGGGTGTTAGTGGACTGGTGTGGGTCGCATCTTGGGACAAAACTAACCTAATTTGAGCGAAATGTTCAGCATAACAAGCGGCTTTCTATATAGTAGTACGTCATTGATGTCAACTAGGCATGTGTAACATGTACACGTACTTGAAGTAAATGAAGATATTATTATATTATATTGTTATATTACAGACTAGTGTCACTAACATGTATAGTATGCTAAGTCATGGAGAAGGTTATAAGGAGGAGAGTGGTGGAGCACCTGCAAAGGAACAAACTTATACACGACAACCAGCACGGTTTCAGGGAAGGGAAGGCCTGCATTACAAACCTACTGGAGTTTTATGACAAGGTAACGGAAGTAAGACAAGAGAGAGACAGAGGGTTGGTAGACTGCATTTTCTTGGACTACAAGAAGGCTTTTGACACAGTTTCACACAAGAGATCAGTGCAAAAACTAGAGGATCAGGCAGGTATAACAGGAAAGGCACTGCAGTAGATCAGAGAATACCTGACAGGAAGGCAACAACGAGTCAATCGTGACGAGGTGTCAGAGTGGGCGCCTGTGAGGAGCGGGGTTCCACAGAGGTCAGCCCTAGGACCGGTGCTGTTTCTGGTATGTGGTAAAAATATGGCAGAAGGGATAGATTCAGATGTGTCTCTCTTTGCAGGCGATGCAAAACTAAGGAGAATTCATTTGGATGAGAATCAGGTAGGACTATAAAGGTACCTCGATAGGCCGCAGGCCTGGTCCAGCAACTGGCTCCTGGAGTTCAACCCCACCAAGTGCAAAGTCATGACTATCATGGAAGGGCAAAGAAGACTGCAGACAAAGTATAGGCTAGGGGGCCAAAGACTCGCTCAAGGGAAAAGGTGAGTATGATACCGAGCACATCCCCTGAGGCGCACATCGGCCAAATAACTGCTGCAGCATATGGGCGCCTGACAAATCTAAGACAAGCATTCCAAAACCTTAGCAATCGTTCAAGACACTGAACACCGTGTACGTCAGGCCCATATTAGAGTATGCGGCACCAATTTGGAACCCACACCTAGCCAAGCACGTCAAGAAATTAGAAAAGTGCAAAGGTTTGCAACAAGACTAGTCCTGGAGCAAACAGGACTGCCCTACGAGGAAAGGTTAAAAGAAATCGACCTGACGACACAAGAGGACAGGAGGGATGGAGGGACATAAGGACATATTACATACTGCAAGGAATTGACAAGGTGGACAGAGACAGAATGTTCCAGAGATGGGACACAGCAACAAGCGGTCACAATTGGAAGTTGAAGACTCAGATGAGTCATGTGGATGTTAGGAAGTGTTTCTTCAGTCATAGAGTTGTCAAGAAGTGGAATAGTCTGGAAAGTGACGTAGTGGAGGCAGGATCCATACATAGTTTTACGAAGATGTATGATACAGCTCATGGAGCAGATAGACACAGGACCAAGTAGCGACCAGTGAGGAGGCAGGGACAGGAGCTGAGTATCGACCCCTGCAACCACAATTAAGTGAGTACAGTTAGGTGAGTA